>NW_026697364.1:0-237871 GCF_030435755.1 Ochotona princeps | reverse complement strand
TTGGCTGATTCGTCTTCAATATGCCCTTCACCAACATGCAGTGTTTCCTTGATTGAGTTAGCTCTCACACCAATATTTGCGTCTATAGCCTTTGCATTGAGAGCTATCTGAAAACGGCTGTGGCGCTGAAGTTGCCTGTGAATGTGGAGTTGGTGTCATGTGAAACCCGCATGTGGAGCATTCGTTTGTGTGGGATGCTGACCAAGCTTCATTTCGGTCCTAGGCACTCAAAGGGCACTAAGCATAGAGTGTGAAAACTGAGTTTCCTTGAGACCTGCTTGGAAGCCTGATGGTGAGTGAAGTTAGTGAGCCAAATGGAGTTGTTCTCCCACAAGAACCACTCGGCTGATCCTTCTTCAATATGCCCTTCACCAACATGCAGTGTTTCCTTGATTCAATTAGCTCTCACACCAATATTTGCGTCTAGAGCCTTTGCATTGAGGGCTATCTGAAAACGGCTGTGGCGCTGAAGTTGCCTGTGAATGTGGAGTTGGTGGCATGTGAAACCCGCATGTGGACCAATTTTTGTGTGGGATGCTCACCAAGCTTCATTTCAGTCCTAGGCACTCAAAGGGCACTAAGCATAGAGTGTGAAAACTGAGTTTCCTTGAGAGCTGCTTGGAAGCCTGATGGTGTGTGAAGTTAGCGAGCCAAATGGAGTTGTTCTCCCACAAGAACCACTCGGCTGATCCTTCTTCAATATGCCCTTCACCAACATGCAGTGTTTCCTTGATTGAATTAGCTCTCACACCAATATTTGCGTCTAGAGCCTTTGCATTGAGGGCTATCTGAAAACGGCTGTGGCGCTGAAGTTGCCTGTGAATGTGGAGGTGGTGGCATGTGAAACCCGCATGTGGAGCATTCGTTTGTGTGGGATGCTCTACTAGATTCATTCTTAGATAATGCACTCAAAGGGCACTAAGCATAGAGTGTGAAAACTGAGTTTCCTTGAGAGCTGCTTGGAAGCCTGATGGTGAGTGAAGTTAGCGAGCCAAATGGAGTTGTTCTCCCACAAGAACCACTCGGCTGATCCTTCTTCAATATGCCCTTCACCAACATGCAGTGTTTCCTTGATTGAATTAGCTCTCACACCAATATTTGCGTCTAGAGCCTTTGCATTGAGGGCTATCTGAAAACGGCTGTGGCGCTGAAGTTGCCTGTGAATGTGGAGGTGGTGGCATGTGAAACCCGCATGTGGAGCATTCGTTTGTGTGGGATGCTCTACCAGGTTCATTCCTAGATAATGCACTCAAAGGGCACTAAGCATAGAGTGTGAAAACTGAGTTTCCTTGAGAACTGCTTGGAAGCCTGATGGTTTGTGAAGTTAGTGAGCCAAATGGAGTTGTTCTCCCACAAGAACCACTTGGCTGATTCTTCTTCAATATGCCCTTCACCAACATGCAGTGTTTCCTTGATTGAATTAGCTCTCACACCAATATTTGCGTCTAGAGCCTTTGCATTGAGAGCTATCTGAAAACGTCTGTGGCGCTGAAGTTGCCTGAGAATGCGGAGTTGGTGGCATGTGAAACCCGCATGTGGAGCATTCGTTTGTGTGGGATGCTCACCAAGCTTCATTTCAGTCCTAGGCACTCAAAGGGCACTAAGCATAGAGTGTGAAAACTGAGTTTCCTTGAGAGCTGCTTGGAAGCCTGATGGTGTTTGAAGTTAGTGAGCCAAATGGAGCTGTTCTCCCACAAGAACCACTCGGCTGATCCTTCTTCAATATGCCCTTCACCAACATGCTGTGTTTCCTGATTGAATTAGCTCTCACACCAATATTTGCGTCTAGAGCCTTTGCATTGAGGGCTATCTGAAAACGGCTGTGGCGCTGAAGTTGCCTGAGAATGTGGAGTTGGTGGCATGTGAAACCCGCATGTGGAGCATTCGTTTGTGTGGGATGCTCTACCAGGTTAATTCCTAGAGAATGCACTCAAAGGGCACTAAGCATAGAGTGTGAAAACTGAGTTTCCTTGAGAGCTGCTTGGAAGCCTGATGGTGTGTGAAGTTAGCGAGCCAAATGGAGTTGTTCTCCCACAAGAACCACTCGGCTGATCCTTCTTCAATATGCCCTTCACCAACATGCAGTGTTTCCTTGATTGAATTAGCTCTCACACCAATATTTGTGTCTAGAGCCTTTGCATTGACGGCTATCTGAAAATGGCTGTGGCGCTGAAGTTGCCTGAGAATGTGGAGTTGGTGTCATGTGAAACCCGCATGTGGAGCATTCGTTTGTGTGGGATGCTCTACCAGGTTCATTCCTAGATAATGCACTCAAAGGGCACTAAGCATAGAGTGTGAAAAGTGAGTTTCCTTGAGAGCTGCTTGGAAGCCTGATGGTTTGTGAAGTTAGTGAGCCAAATGGAGTTGTTGTCCCAAAAGAACCACTTGGCTGATTCTTCTTCAATATGCCCTTCACCAACATGCAGTGTTTCCTTGATTGAATTAGCTCTCACACCAATATTTGCGTCTAGAGCCTTTGCATTGAAAGCTATCTGAAAACGTCTGTGGCGCTGAAGTTGCCTGAGAATGTGGAGTTGGTGGCATGTGAAACCCGCATGTGGAGCATTCGTTTGTGTGGGATGCTCACCAAGCTTCATTTCAGTCCTAGGCACTCAAAGGGCACTAAGCATAGAGTGTGAAAACTGAGTTTCCTTGAGAGCTGCTTGGAAGCCTGATGGTGTGTGAAGTTAGTGAGCCAAATGGAGTTGTTCTCCCACAAGAACCACTCGGCTGATCCTTCTTCAATATGCCCTTCACCAACATGCAGTGTTTCCTTGATTGAATTAGCTCTCACACCAATATTTGCATCTAGAGCCTTTGCATTGAGGGCTATCTGAAAACGTCTGTGGCGCTGAAGTTGCCTGTGAATGTGGAGTTGGTGGCATGTGAAACCCGCATGTGGAGCATTCGTTTGTGTGGGATACTCACCAAGATTCATTTCAGTCCTAGGCACTCAAAGGGCACTATGCATAGAGTGTGAAAACTGAGTTTCCTTGAGAGCTGCTTGGAAGCCTGATGGTGAGTGAAGTTTGTGAGCCAAATGGAGTTGTTCTCCCACAAGAACCACTTGGCTGATCCTTCTTCAATATGCCCTTTACCAACATGCAGTGTTTCCTTGATTGAATTAGCTCTCACACCAATATTTGCGTCTAGAGCCTTTGCCTTGAGGGCTATCTGAAAACGGCTGTGGCGCTGAAGTTGCCTGTGAATGTGGAGTTGGTGGCATGTGAAACTCGCATGTGGAGCATTCGTTTGTGTGGGATGCTGACCAAGCTTCATTTCGGTCCTAGGCACTCAAAGGGCACTAAGCATAGAGTGTGAAAACTGAGTTTCCTTGAGACCTGCTTGGAAGCCTGATGGTGTGTGAAGTTAGTGAGCCAAATGGAGTTGTTCTCCCACAAGAACCACTCGGCTGATCCTTCTTCAATATGCCCTTCACCAACATGCTGTGTTTCCTGATTGAATTAGCTCTGACACCAATATTTGCGTCTAGAGCCTTTGCATTGAGGGCTATCTGAAAATGGCTGTGGCGCTGAAGTTGCCTGAGAATGTGGAGTTGGTGTCATGTGAAACCCGCATGTGGAGCATTCGTTTGTGTGGGATGCTCTACCAGGTTAATTCCTAGAGAATGCACTCAAAGGGCACTAAGCATAGAGTGTGAAAACTGAGTTTCCTTGAGAGCTGCTTGGAAGCCTGATGGTGTGTGAAGTTAGTGAGCCAAATGGAGTTGTTCTCCCACAAGAACCACTCGGCTGATCCTTCTTCAATATGCCCTTCACCAACATGCTGTGTTTCCTGATTGAATTAGCTCTCACACCAATATTTGCGTCTAGAGCCTTTGCATTGAGGGCTATCTGAAAATGGCTGTGGCGCTGAAGTTGCCTGAGAATGTGGAGTTGGTGTCATGTGAAACCCGCATGTGGAGCATTCGTTTGTGTGGGATGCTCTACCAGGTTAATTCCTAGAGAATGCACTCAAAGGGCACTAAGCATAGAGTGTGAAAAGTGAGTTTCCTTGAGAGCTGCTTGGAAGCCTGATGGTTTGTGAAGTTAGTGAGCCAAATGGAGTTGTTGTCCCAAAAGAACCACTTGGCTGATTCTTCTTCAATATGCCCTTCACCAACATGCAGTGTTTCCTTGATTGAATTAGCTCTCACACCAATATTTGCGTCTAGAGCCTTTGCATTGAAAGCTATCTGAAAACGTCTGTGGCGCTGAAGTTGCCTGAGAATGTGGAGTTGGTGGCATGTGAAACCCGCATGTGGAGCATTCGTTTGTGTGGGATGCTCACCAAGCTTCATTTCAGTCCTAGGCACTCAAAGGGCACTAAGCATAGAGTGTGAAAACTGAGTTTCCTTGAGAGCTGCTTGGAAGCCTGATGGTGTGTGAAGTTAGTGAGCCAAATGGAGTTGTTCTCCCACAAGAACCACTCGGCTGATCCTTCTTCAATATGCCCTTCACCAACATGCAGTGTTTCCTTGATTGAATTAGCTCTCACACCAATATTTGCATCTAGAGCCTTTGCATTGAGGGCTATCTGAAAACGTCTGTGGCGCTGAAGTTGCCTGTGAATGTGGAGTTGGTGGCATGTGAAACCCGCATGTGGAGCATTCGTTTGTGTGGGATACTCACCAAGATTCATTTCAGTCCTAGGCACTCAAAGGGCACTATGCATAGAGTGTGAAAACTGAGTTTCCTTGAGAGCTGCTTGGAAGCCTGATGGTGAGTGAAGTTTGTGAGCCAAATGGAGTTGTTCTCCCACAAGAACCACTTGGCTGATCCTTCTTCAATATGCCCTTTACCAACATGCAGTGTTTCCTTGATTGAATTAGCTCTCACACCAATATTTGCGTCTAGAGCCTTTGCCTTGAGGGCTATCTGAAAACGGCTGTGGCGCTGAAGTTGCCTGTGAATGTGGAGTTGGTGGCATGTGAAACTCGCATGTGGAGCATTCGTTTGTGTGGGATGCTGACCAAGCTTCATTTCGGTCCTAGGCACTCAAAGGGCACTAAGCATAGAGTGTGAAAACTGAGTTTCCTTGAGACCTGCTTGGAAGCCTGATGGTGTGTGAAGTTAGTGAGCCAAATGGAGTTGTTCTCCCACAACAACCACTCGGCTGATCCTTCTTCAATATGCCCTTCACCAACATGCTGTGTTTCCTGATTGAATTAGCTCTGACACCAATATTTGCGTCTAGAGCCTTTGCATTGAGGGCTATCTGAAAATGGCTGTGGCGCTGAAGTTGCCTGAGAATGTGGAGTTGGTGTCATGTGAAACCCGCATGTGGAGCATTCGTTTGTGTGGGATGCTCTACCAGGTTAATTCCTAGAGAATGCACTCAAAGGGCACTAAGCATAGAGTGTGAAAACTGAGTTTCCTTGAGAGCTGCTTGGAAGCCTGATGGTGTGTGAAGTTAGTGAGCCAAATGGAGTTGTTCTCCCACAAGAACCACTCGGCTGATCCTTCTTCAATATGCCCTTCAGCAACATGCAGTGTTTCCTTGATTGAATTAGCTCTCACACGAATATTTGCGTCTACAGCCTTTGCGTTGACGGCTATCTGAAAACACCTGTGGCACTGAAGTTGCCTGTGAATGTGGAGTTGGTGGCATGTGAAACCGCATGTGGAGCATTCGTTTGTTTGGGATGCTCACCAAGCTTCATTTCAGTCCTAGGCACTCAAAGGGCACTAAGCATAGAGTGTGAAAACTGAGTTTCCTTGAGAGCTGCTTGGAAGCATGATGGTGTGTGAAGTTAGTGAGCCAAATGGAGTTGTTCTCCCACAAGAACTACTCGGCTGATCCTTCTTCAATATGCCCTTCACCAACATGCAGTGTTTCCTTGATTGAATTAGCTCTCACACCAATATTTGCATCTAGAGCCTTTGCATTGAGGGCTATCTGAAAACGGCTGTGGCGCTGAAGTTGCCTGTGAATGTGGAGTTGGTGGAATGTGAAACCCGCATGTGGAGCATTCGTTTGTGTGAGATACTCACCAAGATTCATTTCAGTTATAGGCACTCAAAGTGCACTAAGCATAGAGTGTGAAAACTGAGTTTCCTTGAGAGCTGCTTGGAAGCCTGATGGTGAGTGAAGTTTGTGAGCCAAATGGAGTTGTTCTCCCAAAAGAACCACTTGGCTGATTCTTCTTCAATATGCCCTTCACCAACATGCAGTGTTTCCTTGATTGAATTAGCTCTCACACCAATATTTGCGTCTAGAGCCTTTGCATTGAGAGCTATCTGAAAACGTCTGTGGCGCTGAAGTTGCCTGTGAATGTGGAGTTGGTGTCATGTGAAACCCGCATGTGGAGCATTCGTTTGTGTGGGATGCTGACCAAGCTTCATTTCGGTCCTAGGCACTCAAAGGGCACTAAGCATAGAGTGTGAAAACTGAGTTTCCTTGAGAGCTGCTTGGAAGCCTGATGGTGAGTGAAGTTAGTGAGCCAAATGGAGTTGTTCTCCCACAAGAACCACTCGGCTGATCCTTCTTCAATATGCCCTTCACCAACATGCAGTGTTTCCTTGATTGAATTAGCTCTCACACCAATATTTGCGTCTAGAGCCTTTGCATTGAGGGCTATCTGAAAACGGCTGTGGCGCTGAAGTTGCCTGTGAATGTGGAGTTGGTGGCATGTGAAACCCACATGTGGAGCATTCGTTTGTGTGGGATGCTCTACCAGGTTAATTCCTAGAGAATGCACTCAAAGGGCACTAAGCATAGAGTGTGAAAACTGAGTTTCCTTGAGAGCTGCTTGGAAGCCTGATGGTGTGTGAAGTTAGCGAGCCAAATGGAGTTGTTCTCCCACAAGAACCACTCGGCTGATCCTTCTTCAATATGCCCTTCACCAACATGCAGTGTTTCCTTGATTGAATTAGCTCTCACACGAATATTTGCGTCTAGAGCCTTTGCGTTGACGGCTATCTGAAAACACCTGTGGCACTGAAGTTGCCTGTGAATGTGGAGTTGGTGGCATGTGAAACCGCATGTGGAGCATTCGTTTGTTTGGGATGCTCACCAAGCTTCATTTCAGTCCTAGGCACTCAAAGGGCACTAAGCATAGAGTGTGAAAACTGAGTTTCCTTGAGAGCTGCTTGGAAGCATGATGGTGTGTGAAGTTAGTGAGCCAAATGGAGTTGTTCTCCCACAAGAACCACTTGGCTGATCCTTCTTCAATATGCCCTTCACCAACATGCAGTGTTTCCTTGATTGAATTAGCTCTCACACCAATATTTGCATCTAGAGCCTTTGCATTGAGGGCTATCTGAAAACGGCTGTGGCTCTGAAGTTGCCTGTGAATGTGGAGTTGGTGGAATGTGAAACCCGCATGTGGAGCATTCGTTTGTGTGAGATACTCACCAAGATTCATTTCAGTTATAGGCACTCAAAGTGCACTAAGCATAGAGTGTGAAAACTGAGTTTCCTTGAGAGCTGCTTGGAAGCCTGATGGTGAGTGAAGTTTGTGAGCCAAATGGAGTTGTTCTCCCAAAAGAACCACTTGGCTGATTCTTCTTCAATATGCCCTTCACCAACATGCAGTGTTTCCTTGATTGAATTAGCTCTCACACCAATATTTGCGTCTATAGCCTTTGCATTGAGAGCTATCTGAAAACGTCTGTGGCGCTGAAGTTGCCTGTGAATGTGGAGTTGGTGTCATGTGAAACCCGCATGTGGAGCATTCGTTTGTGTGGGATGCTGACCAAGCTTCATTTTGGTCCTAGGCACTCAAAGGGCACTAAGCATAGAGTGTGAAAACTGAGTTTCCTTGAGACCTGCTTGGAAGCCTGATGGTGAGTGAAGTTAGTGAGCCAAATGGAGTTGTTCTCCCACAAGAACCACTCGGCTGATCCTTCTTCAATATGCCCTTCACCAACATGCAGTGTTTCCTTGATTCAATTAGCTCTCACACCAATATTTGCGTCTAGAGCCTTTGCATTGAGGGCTATCTGAAAACGGCTGTGGCGCTGAAGTTGCCTGTGAATGTGGAGTTGGTGGCATGTGAAACCCGCATGTGGACCAATTTTTGTGTGGGATGCTCACCAAGCTTCATTTCAGTCCTAGGCACTCAAAGGGCACTAAGCATAGAGTGTGAAAACTGAGTTTCCTTGAGAGCTGCTTGGAAGCCTGATGGTGTGTGAAGTTAGCGAGCCAAATGGAGTTGTTCTCCCACAAGAACCACTCGGCTGATCCTTCTTCAATATGCCCTTCACCAACATGCAGTGTTTCCTTGATTGAATTAGCTCTCACACCAATATTTGCGTCTAGAGCCTTTGCATTGAGGGCTATCTGAAAACGGCTGTGGCGCTGAAGTTGCCTGTGAATGTGGAGGTGGTGGCATGTGAAACCCGCATGTGGAGCATTCGTTTGTGTGGGATGCTCTACTAGATTCATTCTTAGATAATGCACTCAAAGGGCACTAAGCATAGAGTGTGAAAACTGAGTTTCCTTGAGAGCTGCTTGGAAGCCTGATGGTGAGTGAAGTTAGCGAGCCAAATGGAGTTGTTCTCCCACAAGAACCACTCGGCTGATCCTTCTTCAATATGCCCTTCACCAACATGCAGTGTTTCCTTGATTGAATTAGCTCTCACACCAATATTTGCGTCTAGAGCCTTTGCATTGAGGGCTATCTGAAAACGGCTGTGGCGCTGAAGTTGCCTGTGAATGTGGAGGTGGTGGCATGTGAAACCCGCATGTGGAGCATTCGTTTGTGTGGGATGCTCTACCAGGTTCATTCCTAGATAATGCACTCAAAGGGCACTAAGCATAGAGTGTGAAAACTGAGTTTCCTTGAGAACTGCTTGGAAGCCTGATGGTTTGTGAAGTTAGTGAGCCAAATGGAGTTGTTCTCCCACAAGAACCACTTGGCTGATTCTTCTTCAATATGCCCTTCACCAACATGCAGTGTTTCCTTGATTGAATTAGCTCTCACACCAATATTTGCGTCTAGAGCCTTTGCATTGAGAGCTATCTGAAAACGTCTGTGGCGCTGAAGTTGCCTGAGAATGCGGAGTTGGTGGCATGTGAAACCCGCATGTGGAGCATTCGTTTGTGTGGGATGCTCACCAAGCTTCATTTCAGTCCTAGGCACTCAAAGGGCACTAAGCATAGAGTGTGAAAACTGAGTTTCCTTGAGAGCTGCTTGGAAGCCTGATGGTGTGTGAAGTTAGTGAGCCAAATGGAGTTGTTATCCCACAAGAACCACTCGGCTGATCCTTCTTCAATATGCCCTTCACCAACATGCAGTGTTTCCTTGATTGAATTAGCTCTCACACCAATATTTGCGTCTAGAGCCTTTGCATTGAGGGCTATCTGAAAACGGCTGTGGCGCTGAAGTTGCCTGTGAATATGGGGTTGGTGGCATGTGAAACCCGCATGTGGAGCATTCGTTTGTGTGGGATGCTCTACCAGGTTCATTCCTAGATAATGCACTCAAAGGGCACTAAGCATAGAGTGTGAAAACTGAGTTTCCTTGAGAACTGCTTGGAAGCCTGATGGTTTGTGAAGTTAGTGAGCCAAATGGAGTTGTTGTCCCAAAAGAACCACTTGGCTGATTCTTCTTCAATATGCCCTTCACCAACATGCAGTGTTTCCTTGATTGAATTAGCTCTCACACCAATATTTGCGTCTAGAGCCTTTGCATTGAAAGCTATCTGAAAACGTCTGTGGCGCTGACGTTGCCTGAGAATGTGGAGTTGGTGGCATGTGAAACCCGCATGTGGAGCATTCGTTTGTGTGGGATGCTCACCAAGCTTCATTTCAGTCCTAGGCACTCAAAGGGCACTAAGCATAGAGTGTGAAAACTGAGTTTCCTTGAGAGCTGCTTGGAAGCCTGATGGTGTGTGAAGTTAGTGAGCCAAATGGAGTTGTTCTCCCACAAGAACCACTCGGCTGATCCTTCTTCAATATGCCCTTCACCAACATGCAGTGTTTCCTTGATTGAATTAGCTCTCACACCAATATTTGCATCTAGAGCCTTTGCATTGAGGGCTATCTGAAAACGGCTGTGGCGCTGAAGTTGCCTGTGAATGTGGAGTTGGTGGCATGTGAAACCCGCATGTGGAGCATTCGTTTGTGTGGGATGCTCTACCAGGTTCATTCCTAGATAATGCACTCAAAGGGCACTAAGCATAGAGTGTGAAAACTGAGTTTCCTTGAGAACTGCTTGGAAGCCTGATGGTTTGTGAAGTTAGTGAGCCAAATGGAGTTGTTGTCCCAAAAGAACCACTTGGCTGATTCTTCTTCAATATGCCCTTCACCAACATGCAGTGTTTCCTTGATTGAATTAGCTCTCACACCAATATTTGCGTCTAGAGCCTTTGCATTGAGAGCTATCTGAAAACGTCTGTGGCGCTGAAGTTGCCTGAGAATGTGGAGTTGGTGGCATGTGAAACCCGCATGTGGAGCATTCGTTTGTGTGGGATGCTCACCAAGCTTCATTTCAGTCCTAGGCACTCAAAGGGCACTATGCATAGAGTGTGAAAACTGAGTTTCCTTGAGAGCTGCTTGGAAGCCTGATGGTGAGTGAAGTTTGTGAGCCAAATGGAGTTGTTCTCCCACAAGAACCACTTGGCTGATCCTTCTTCAATATGCCCTTCACCAACATGCAGTGTTTCCTTGATTGAATTAGCTCTCACACCAATATTTGCGTCTAGAGCCTTTGCCTTGAGGGCTATCTGAAAACGGCTGTGGCGCTGAAGTTGCCTGTGAATGTGGAGTTGGTGGCATGTGAAACTCGCATGTGGAGCATTCGTTTGTGTGGGATGCTGACCAAGCTTCATTTCGGTCCTAGGCACTCAAAGGGCACTAAGCATAGAGTGTGAAAACTGAGTTTCCTTGAGAGCTGCTTGGAAGCCTGATGGTGAGTGAAGTTAGTGAGCCAAATGGAGTTGTTCTCCCACAAGAACCACTCGGCTGATCCTTCTTCAATATGCCCTTCACCAACATGCAGTGTTTCCTTGATTCAATTAGCTCTCACACCAATATTTGCGTCTAGAGCCTTTGCATTGAGGGCTATCTGAAAACGGCTGTGGCGCTGAAGTTGCCTGTGAATGTGGAGTTGGTGGCATGTGAAACCCGCATGTGAAGCATTCGTTTGTGTGGGATGCTCACCAAGCTTCATTTCAGTCCTAGGCACTCAAAGGGCACTAAGCATAGAGTGTGAAAACTGAGTTTCCTTGAGAGCTGCTTGGAAGCCTATGATGTGAGTGAAGTTAGTGAGCCAATGGAGTTGTTCTCCCACAAGAACCACTCGGCTGATCCTTCTTCAATATGCCCTTCACCAACATGCAGTGTTTCCTTGATTGAATTAGCTCTCACACCAATATTTGCGTCTAGAGCCTTTGCATTGAGGGCTATCTGAAAACGGCTGTGGCGCTGAAGTTGCCTGTGAATGTGGAGTTGGTGGCATGTGAAACTCGCATGTGGAGCATTTTTTTGTGTGGGATGCTCACCAAGCTTCATTTCAGTCCTAGGCACTCAAAGGGCACTAAGCATAGAGTGTGAAAACTGAGTTTCTTTGAGAGCTGCTTGGAAGCTTGATGGTGTGTGAAGTTAGTGAGCCAAATGGAGTTGTTCTCCCACTAGAACCACTCGGCTGATCCTTCTTCAATATGCCCTTCACCAACATGCAGTGTTTCCTTGATTGAATTAGCTCTCACACCAATATTTGTGTCTAGAGCCTTTGCATTGAGGCCTATCTGAAAACGGCTGTGGCGCTGAAGTTGCCTGTGAATGTGGAGTTGGTGGCATGTGAAACCCGCATGTGGAGCATTCGTTTGTGTGGGATGCTCTACCAGGTTAATTCCTAGAGAATGCACTCAAAGGGCACTAAGCATAGAGTGTGAAAACTGAGTTTCCTTGAGAACTGCTTGGAAGCCTGATGGTGTGTGAAGTTAGTGAGCCAAATGGAGTTGTTCTCCCACAAGAACCACTCGGCTGATTCTTCTTCAATATGCCCTTCACCAACATGCAGTGTTTCCTTGATTGAATTAGCTCTCACACCAATATTTGCGTCTAGAGCCTTTGCATTGAGAGCTATCTGAAAACGTCTGTGGCGCTGAAGTTGCCTGTGAATGTGGAGTTGGTGGCATGTGAAACCCGCATGTGGAGCATTCGTTTGTGTGGGATGCTCACCAAGCTTCATTTCAGTCCTAGGCACTCAAAGGGCACTAAGCATAGAGTGTGAAAACTGAGTTTCCTTGAGAGCTGCTTGGAAGCCTGATGGTGTTTGAAGTTAGTGAGCCAAATGGAGCTGTTCTCCCACAAGAACCACTCGGCTGATCCTTCTTCAATATGCCCTTCACCAACATGCTGTGTTTCCTGATTGAATTAGCTCTCACACCAATATTTGCGTCTAGAGCCTTTGCATTGAGGGCTATCTGAAAACGGCTGTGGCGCTGAAGTTGCCTGTGAATGTGGAGTTGGTGGCATGTGAAACCCGCATGTGGAGCATTTTTTTGTGTGGGATGCTCACCAAGCTTCATTTCAGTCCTAGGCACTCAAAGGGCACTAAGCATAGAGTGTGAAAACTGAGTTTCCTTGAGAGCTGCTTGGAAGCCTGATGGTGTGTGTAGTTAGTGAGCCAAATGGAGTTGTTCTCCCACAAGAACCACTCGGCTGATCCTTCAATATGCCCTTCACCAACATGCAGTGTTTCCTTGATTGAATTAGCTCTCACACCAATATTTGTGTCTAGAGCCTTTGCATTGAGGGCTATCTGAAAACGGCTGTGGCGCTGAAGTTGCCTGTGAATGTGGAGGTGGTGGCATGTGAAACCCGCATGTGGAGCATTCGTTTGTGTGGGATGCTGACCAAGCATCATTTCGGTCCTAGGCACTCAAAGGGCACTAAGCATAGAGTGTGAAAACTGAGTTTCCTTGAGAGCTGCTTGGAAGCCTGATGGTGAGTGAAGTTAGTGAGCCAAATGGAGTTGTTCTCCCACAAGAACCACTTGGCTGATCCTTCTTCAATATGCCCTTCACCAACATGCAGTGTTTCCTTGATTGAATTAGCTCTCACACAATATTTGCGTCTAGAGCCTTTGCATTGAGGGCTATCTGAAAACGGCTGTGGCGCTGAAGTTGCCTGTGAATGTGGAGGTGGTGGCATGTGAAACCCGCATGTGGAGCATTCGTTTGTGTGGGATGCTCTACCAGGTTAATTACTAGAGAATGCACTCAAAGGGCACTAAGCATAGAGTGTGAAAACTGAGTTTCCTTGAGAACTGCTTGGAAGCCGGATGGTTTGTGAAGTTAGTGAGCCAAATGGAGTTGTTCTCCCACAAGAACCACTTGGCTGATTCTTCTTCAATATGCCCTTCACCAACATGCAGTGTTTCCTTGATTGAATTAGCTCTCACACCAATATTTGCGTCTAGAGCCTTTGCATTGAGAGCTATCTGAAAACGTCTGTGGCGCTGAAGTTGCCTGAGAATGTGGAGTTGGTGGCATGTGAAACCCGCATGTGGAGCATTCGTTTGTGTGGGATGCTCACCAAGCTTCATTTCAGTCCTAGGCACTCAAAGGGCACTAAGCATAGAGTGTGAAAACTGAGTTTCCTTGAGAGCTGCTTGGAAGCCTGATGGTGTGTGAAGTTAGTGAGCCAAATGGAGTTGTTCTCCCACAAGAACCACTCGGCTGATCCTTCTTCAATATGCCCTTCACCAACATGGAATGTTTCCTTGATTGAATTAGCTCTCACACCAATATTTGCATCTAGAGCCTTTGCATTGAGGGCTATCTGAAAACGGCTGTGGCGCTGAAGTTGCCTGTGAATGTGGAGTTGGTGGAATGTGAAACCCGCATGTGGAGCATTCGTTTGTGTGAGATACGCACCAAGATTCATTTCAGTCGTAGGCACTCAAAGGGCACTATGCATAGAGTGTGAAAACTGAGTTTCCTTGAGAGCTGCTTGGAAGCCTGATGGTGTGTGAAGTTAGCGAGCCAAATGGAGTTGTTCTCCCACAAGAACCACTCGGCTGATCCTTCTTCAATATGCCCTTCACCAACATGCAGTGTTTCCTTGATTGAATTAGCTCTCACACCAATATTTGCGTCTAGAGCCTTTGCATTGAGGGCTATCTGAAAACGGCTGTGGCGCTGAAGTTGCCTGTGAATGTGGAGTTGGTGGCATGTGAAACTCGCATGTGGAGCATTTTTTTTGTGTGGGATGCTCACCAAGCTTCATTTCAGTCCTAGGCACTCAAAGGGCACTAAGCATAGAGTGTGAAAACTGAGTTTCTTTGAGAGCTGCTTGGAAGCTTGATGGTGTGTGAAGTTAGTGAGCCAAATGGAGTTGTTCTCCCACTAGAACCACTCGGCTGATCCTTCTTCAATATGCCCTTCACCAACATGCAGTGTTTCCTTGATTGAATTAGCTCTCACACCAATATTTGCGTCTAGAGCCTTTGCATTGAGGCCTATCTGAAAACGGCTGTGGCGCTGAAGTTGCCTGTGAATGTGGAGTTGGTGGCATGTGAAACCCGCATGTGGAGCATTCGTTTGTGTGGGATGCTCTACCAGGTTAATTCCTAGAGAATGCACTCAAAGGGCACTAAGCATAGAGTGTGAAAACTGAGTTTCCTTGAGAGCTGCTTGGAAGCCTGATGGTGTTTGAAGTTAGTGAGCCAAATGGAGCTGTTCTCCCACAAGAACCACTCGGCTGATCCTTCTTCAATATGCCCTTCACCAACATGCTGTGTTTCCTGATTGAATTAGCTCTCACACCAATATTTGCGTCTAGAGCCTTTGCATTGAGGGCTATCTGAAAACGGCTGTGGCGCTGAAGTTGCCTGTGAATGTGGAGTTGGTGGCATGTGAAACCCGCATGTGGAGCATTTTTTTGTGTGGGATGCTCACCAAGCTTCATTTCAGTCCTAGGCACTCAAAGGGCACTAAGCATAGAGTGTGAAAACTGAGTTTCCTTGAGAGCTGCTTGGAAGCCTGATGGTGTGTGTAGTTAGTGAGCCAAATGGAGTTGTTCTCCCACAAGAACCACTCGGCTGATCCTTCAATATGCCCTTCACCAACATGCAGTGTTTCCTTGATTGAATTAGCTCTCACACCAATATTTGTGTCTAGAGCCTTTGCATTGAGGGCTATCTGAAAACGGCTGTGGCGCTGAAGTTGCCTGTGAATGTGGAGGTGGTGGCATGTGAAACCCGCATGTGGAGCATTCGTTTGTGTGGGATGCTGACCAAGCATCATTTCGGTCCTAGGCACTCAAAGGGCACTAAGCATAGAGTGTGAAAACTGAGTTTCCTTGAGAGCTGCTTGGAAGCCTGATGGTGAGTGAAGTTAGTGAGCCAAATGGAGTTGTTCTCCCACAAGAACCACTTGGCTGATCCTTCTTCAATATGCCCTTCACCAACATGCAGTGTTTCCTTGATTGAATTAGCTCTCACACCAATATTTGCGTCTAGAGCCTTTGCATTGAGGGCTATCTGAAAACGGCTGTGGCGCTGAAGTTGCCTGAGAATGTGGAGTTGGTGGCATGTGAAACCCACATGTGGAGCATTTTTTTGTGTGGGATGCTCACCAAGCTTCATTTTGGTCCTAGGCACTCAAAGGGCACTAAGCATAGAGTGTGAAAACTGAGTTTCCTTGAGAGCTGCTTGGAAGCCTGATGGTGTGTGAAGTTAGTGAGCCAAATGGAGTTGTTCTCCCACAAGAACCACTCGGCTGATCCTTCTTCAATATGCCCTTCACCAACATGCAGTGTTTCCTTGATTGAATTAGCTCTCACACCAATATTTGTGTCTAGAGCCTTTGCATTGAGGGCTATCTGAAAACGGCTGTGGCGCTGAAGTTGCCTGTGAATGTGGAGGTGGTGGCATGTGAAACCCGCATGTGGAGCATTCGTTTGTGTGGGATGCTCTACCAGGTTAATTACTAGAGAATGCACTCAAAGGGCACTAAGCATAGAGTGTGAAAACTGAGTTTCCTTGAGAACTGCTTGGAAGCCGGATGGTTTGTGAAGTTAGTGAGCCAAATGGAGTTGTTCTCCCACAAGAACCACTTGGCTGATTCTTCTTCAATATGCCCTTCACCAACATGCAGTGTTTCCTTGATTGAATTAGCTCTCACACCAATATTTGCGTCTAGAGCCTTTGCATTGAGAGCTATCTGAAAACGTCTGTGGCGCTGAAGTTGCCTGAGAATGTGGAGTTGGTGGCATGTGAAACCCGCATGTGGAGCATTCGTTTGTGTGGGATGCTCACCAAGCTTCATTTCAGTCCTAGGCACTCAAAGGGCACTAAGCATAGAGTGTGAAAACTGAGTTTCCTTGAGAGCTGCTTGGAAGCCTGATGGTGTGTGAAGTTAGTGAGCCAAATGGAGTTGTTCTCCCACAAGAACCACTCGGCTGATCCTTCTTCAATATGCCCTTCACCAACATGCAGTGTTTCCTTGATTGAATTAGCTCTCACACCAATATTTGTGTCTAGAGCCTTTGCATTGAGGGCTATCTGAAAACGGCTGTGGCGCTGAAGTTGCCTGTGAATGTGGAGGTGGTGGCATGTGAAACCCGCATGTGGAGCATTCGTTTGTGTGGGATGCTCTACCAGGTTAATTACTAGAGAATGCACTCAAAGGGCACTAAGCATAGAGTGTGAAAACTGAGTTTCCTTGAGAACTGCTTGGAAGCCGGATGGTTTGTGAAGTTAGTGAGCCAAATGGAGTTGTTCTCCCACAAGAACCACTTGGCTGATTCTTCTTCAATATGCCCTTCACCAACATGCAGTGTTTCCTTGATTGAATTAGCTCTCACACCAATATTTGCGTCTAGAGCCTTTGCATTGAGAGCTATCTGAAAACGTCTGTGGCGCTGAAGTTGCCTGAGAATGTGGAGTTGGTGGCATGTGAAACCCGCATGTGGAGCATTCGTTTGTGTGGGATGCTCACCAAGCTTCATTTCAGTCCTAGGCACTCAAAGGGCACTAAGCATAGAGTGTGAAAACTGAGTTTCCTTGAGAGCTGCTTGGAAGCCTGATGGTGTGTGAAGTTAGTGAGCCAAATGGAGCTGTTCTCCCACAAGAACCACTCGGCTGATCCTTCTTCAATATGCCCTTCACCAACATGCTGTGTTTCCTGATTGAATTAGCTCTCACACCAATATTTGCGTCTAGAGCCTTTGCATTGAGGGCTATCTGAAAATGGCTGTGTCGCTGAAGTTGCCTGTGAATGTGGAGTTGGTGTCATGTGAAACCCGCATGTGGAGCATTCGTTTGTGTGGGATGCTCTACCAGGTTAATTCCTAGAGAATGCACTCAAAGGGCACTAAGCATAGAGTGTGAAAACTGAGTTTCCTTGAGAGCTGCTTGGAAGCCTGATGGTGTGTGAAGTTAGCGAGCCAAATGGAGTTGTTCTCCCACAAGAACCACTCGGCTGATCCTTCTTCAATTTGCCCTTCACCAACATGCAGTGTTTCCTTGATTGAATTAGCTCTCACACGAATATTTGCGTCTAGAGCCTTTGCGTTGACGGCTATCTGAAAACGGCTGTGGCACTGAAGTTGCCTGTGAATGTGGAGTTGGTGGCATGTGAAACCCGCATGTGGAGCATTCGTTTGTGTGGGATGCTCACCAAGCTTCATTTCAGTCCTAGGCACTCAAAGGGCACTAAGCATAGAGTGTGAAAACTGAGTTTCCTTGAGAGCTGCTTGGAAGCCTGATGGTGTGTGAAGTTAGTGAGCCAAATGGAGTTGTTCTCCCACAAGAACCACTCGGCTGATCCTTCTTCAATATGCCCTTCACCAACATGCAGTGTTTCCTTGATTGAATTAGCTCTCACACCAATATTTGCATCTAGAGCCTTTGCATTGAGGGCTATCTGAAAACGGCTGTGGCGCTGAAGTTGCCTGTGAATGTGGAGTTGGTGGAATGTGAAACCCGCATGTGGAGCATTCGTTTGTGTGAGATACGCACCAAGATTCATTTCAGTCGTAGGCACTCAAAGGGCACTATGCATAGAGTGTGAAAACTGAGTTTCCTTGAGAGCTGCTTGGAAGCCTGATGGTGTGTGAAGTTAGCGAGCCAAATGGAGTTGTTCTCCCACAAGAACCACTCGGCTGATCCTTCTTCAATATGCCCTTCACCAACATGCAGTGTTTCCTTGATTGAATTAGCTCTCACACCAATATTTGCGTCTAGAGCCTTTGCATTGAGGGCTATCTGAAAACGGCTGTGGCGCTGAAGTTGCCTGTGAATGTGGAGTTGGTGGCATGTGAAACTCGCATGTGGAGCATTTTTTTGTGTGGGATGCTCACCAAGCTTCATTTCAGTCCTAGGCACTCAAAGGGCACTAAGCATAGAGTGTGAAAACTGAGTTTCTTTGAGAGCTGCTTGGAAGCTTGATGGTGTGTGAAGTTAGTGAGCCAAATGGAGTTGTTCTCCCACTAGAACCACTCGGCTGATCCTTCTTCAATATGCCCTTCACCAACATGCAGTGTTTCCTTGAAATTGAAATTAGCTCTCACACCAATATTTGCGTCTAGAGCCTTTGCATTGAGGCCTATCTGAAAACGGCTGTGGCGCTGAAGTTGCCTGTGAATGTGGAGTTGGTGGCATGTGAAACCCGCATGTGGAGCATTCGTTTGTGTGGGATGCTCTACCAGGTTAATTCCTAGAGAATGCACTCAAAGGGCACTAAGCATAGAGTGTGAAAACTGAGTTTCCTTGAGAGCTGCTTGGAAGCCTGATGGTGTGTGAAGTTAGTGAGCCAAATGGAGTTGTTCTCCCACAAGAACCACTCGGCTGATTCTTCTTCAATATGCCCTTCACCAACATGCAGTGTTTCCTTGATTGAATTAGCTCTCACACCAATATTTGCGTCTAGAGCCTTTGCATTGAGAGCTATCTGAAAACGTCTGTGGCGCTGAAGTTGCCTGTGAATGTGGAGTTGGTGGCATGTGAAACCCGCATGTGGAGCATTCGTTTGTGTGGGATGCTCACCAAGCTTCATTTCAGTCCTAGGCACTCAAAGGGCACTAAGCATAGAGTGTGAAAACTGAGTTTCCTTGAGAGCTGCTTGGAAGCCTGATGGTGTTTGAAGTTAGTGAGCCAAATGGAGCTGTTCTCCCACAAGAACCACTCGGCTGATCCTTCTTCAATATGCCCTTCACCAACATGCTGTGTTTCCTGATTGAATTAGCTCTCACACCAATATTTGCGTCTAGAGCCTTTGCATTGAGGGCTATCTGAAAACGGCTGTGGCGCTGAAGTTGCCTGTGAATGTGGAGTTGGTGGCATGTGAAACCCGCATGTGGAGCATTTT
The DNA here is from genome assembly GCF_030435755.1 of Ochotona princeps. Classification (NCBI taxonomy): domain Eukaryota; kingdom Metazoa; phylum Chordata; class Mammalia; order Lagomorpha; family Ochotonidae; genus Ochotona; species Ochotona princeps. Next base: position 218,606 of record NW_026697364.1, on the reverse strand, counting down.
TTTGTGTGGGATGCTCACCAAGCTTCATTTCAGTCCTAGGCACTCAAAGGGCACTAAGCATAGAGTGTGAAAACTGAGTTTCCTTGAGAGCTGCTTGGAAGCCTGATGGTGTGTGTAGTTAGTGAGCCAAATGGAGTTGTTCTCCCACAAGAACCACTCGGCTGATCCTTCAATATGCCCTTCACCAACATGCAGTGTTTCCTTGATTGAATTAGCTCTCACACCAATATTTGTGTCTAGAGCCTTTGCATTGAGGGCTATCTGAAAACGGCTGTGGCGCTGAAGTTGCCTGTGAATGTGGAGGTGGTGGCATGTGAAACCCGCATGTGGAGCATTCGTTTGTGTGGGATGCTGACCAAGCATCATTTCGGTCCTAGGCACTCAAAGGGCACTAAGCATAGAGTGTGAAAACTGAGTTTCCTTGAGAGCTGCTTGGAAGCCTGATGGTGAGTGAAGTTAGTGAGCCAAATGGAGTTGTTCTCCCACAAGAACCACTCGGCTGATCCTTCTTCAATATGCCCTTCACCAACATGCAGTGTTTCCTTGATTGAATTAGCTCTCACACCAATATTTGCGTCTAGAGCCTTTGCATTGAGGGCTATCTGAAAACGGCTGTGGCGCTGAAGTTGCCTGTGAATGTGGAGTTGGTGGCATGTGAAACCCACATGTGGAGCATTTTTTTGTGTGGGATGCTCACCAAGCTTCATTTCAGTCCTAGGCACTCAAAGGGCACTAAGCATAGAGTGTGAAAACTGAGTTTCCTTGAGAGCTGCTTGGAAGCCTGATGGTGTGTGAAGTTAGTGAGCCAAATGGAGTTGTTCTCCCACAAGAACCACTCGGCTGATCCTTCTTCAATATGCCCTTCACCAACATGCAGTGTTTCCTTGATTGAATTAGCTCTCACACCAATATTTGTGTCTAGAGCCTTTGCATTGAGGGCTATCTGAAAACGGCTGTGGCGCTGAAGTTTCCTGTGAATGTGGAGGTGGTGGCATGTGAAACCCGCATGTGGAGCATTCGTTTGTGTGGGATGCTCTACCAGGTTAATTACTAGAGAATGCACTCAAAGGGCACTAAGCATAGAGTGTGAAAACTGAGTTTCCTTGAGAACTGCTTGGAAGCCGGATGGTTTGTGAAGTTAGTGAGCCAAATGGAGTTGTTCTCCCACAAGAACCACTTGGCTGATTCTTCTTCAATATGCCCTTCACCAACATGCAGTGTTTCCTTGATTGAATTAGCTCTCACACCAATATTTGCGTCTAGAGCCTTTGCATTGAGAGCTATCTGAAAACGTCTGTGGCGCTGAAGTTGCCTGAGAATGTGGAGTTGGTGGCATGTGAAACCCGCATGTGGAGCATTCGTTTGTGTGGGATGCTCACCAAGCTTCATTTCAGTCCTAGGCACTCAAAGGGCACTAAGCATAGAGTGTGAAAACTGAGTTTCCTTGAGAGCTGCTTGGAAGCCTGATGGTGTGTGAAGTTAGTGAGCCAAATGGAGTTGTTCTCCCACAAGAACCACTCGGCTGATCCTTCAATATGCCCTTCACCAACATGCAGTGTTTCCTTAATTCAATTAGCTCTCACACCAATATTTGCGTCTAGAGCCTTTGCATTGAGGGCTATCTGAAAACGGCTGTGGCGCTGAAGTTGCCTGTGAATGTGGAGTTGGTGGCATGTGAAACCCGCATGTGGAGCATTCGTTTGTGTGGGATGCTCTACCAGGTTCATTCCTAGAAAATGCACTCAAAGGGCACTAAGCATAGAGTGTGAAAACTGAGTTTCCTTGAGAACTGCTTGGAAGCCTGATGGTTTGTGAAGTTAGTGAGCCAAATGGAGTTGTTCTCCCAAAAGAACCACTCGGCTGATTCTTCTTCAATATGCCCTTAACCAACATGCAGTGTTTCCTTGATTGAATTAGCTCTCACACCAATATTTGCGTCTAGAGCCTTTGCATTGAGGGCTATCTGAAAACGGCTGTGGCGCTGAAGTTGCCTGAGAATGTGGAGTTGGTGTCATGTGAAACCCGCATGTGGAGCATTCGTTTGTGTGGGATGCTCTACCAGGTTCATTCCTAGATAATACACTCAAAGGGCACTAAGCATAGAGTGTGAAAACTGAGTTTCCTTGAGAGCTGCTTGGAAGCCTGATGGTGTGTGAAGTTAGTGAGCCAAATGGAATTGTTCTCCCACAAGAACCACTCGGCTGATCCTTCTTCAATATGCCCTTCACCAACATGCAGTGTTTCCTTGATTGAATTAGCTCTCACACCAATATTTGCGTCTAGAGCCTTTGCATTGAGGGCTATCTGAAAACGGCTGTGGCGCTGAAGTTGCCTGTGAATGTGGAGTTGGTGGCATGTGAAACCCGCATGTGGAGCATTTTTTTGTGTGGGATGCTCACCAAGCTTCATTTCAGTCCTAGGCACTCAAAGGGCACTAAGCATAGAGTGTGAAAACTGAGTTTCCTTGAGAGCTGCTTGGAAGCCTGATGGTGTGTGTAGTTAGTGAGCCAAATGGAGTTGTTCTCCCACAAGAACCACTCGGCTGATCCTTCAATATGCCCTTCACCAACATGCAGTGTTTCCTTGATTGAATTAGCTCTCACACCAATATTTGTGTCTAGAGCCTTTGCATTGAGGGCTATCTGAAAACGGCTGTGGCGCTGAAGTTGCCTGTGAATGTGGAGGTGGTGGCATGTGAAACCCGCATGTGGAGCATTCGTTTGTGTGGGATGCTGACCAAGCATCATTTCGGTCCTAGGCACTCAAAGGGCACTAAGCATAGAGTGTGAAAACTGAGTTTCCTTGAGAGCTGCTTGGAAGCCTGATGGTGAGTGAAGTTAGTGAGCCAAATGGAGTTGTTCTCCCACAAGAACCACTCGGCTGATCCTTCTTCAATATGCCCTTCACCAACATGCAGTGTTTCCTTGATTGAATTAGCTCTCACACCAATATTTGCGTCTAGAGCCTTTGCATTGAGGGCTATCTGAAAACGGCTGTGGCGCTGAAGTTGCCTGTGAATGTGGAGTTGGTGGCATGTGAAACCCACATGTGGAGCATTTTTTTGTGTGGGATGCTCACCAAGCTTCATTTCAGTCCTAGGCACTCAAAGGGCACTAAGCATAGAGTGTGAAAACTGAGTTTCCTTGAGAGCTGCTTGGAAGCCTGATGGTGTGTGAAGTTAGTGAGCCAAATGGAGTTGTTCTCCCACAAGAACCACTCGGCTGATCCTTCTTCAATATGCCCTTCACCAACATGCAGTGTTTCCTTGATTGAATTAGCTCTCACACCAATATTTGTGTCTAGAGCCTTTGCATTGAGGGCTATCTGAAAACGGCTGTGGCGCTGAAGTTTCCTGTGAATGTGGAGGTGGTGGCATGTGAAACCCGCATGTGGAGCATTCGTTTGTGTGGGATGCTCTACCAGGTTAATTACTAGAGAATGCACTCAAAGGGCACTAAGCATAGAGTGTGAAAACTGAGTTTCCTTGAGAACTGCTTGGAAGCCGGATGGTTTGTGAAGTTAGTGAGCCAAATGGAGTTGTTCTCCCACAAGAACCACTTGGCTGATTCTTCTTCAATATGCCCTTCACCAACATGCAGTGTTTCCTTGATTGAATTAGCTCTCACACCAATATTTGCGTCTAGAGCCTTTGCATTGAGAGCTATCTGAAAACGTCTGTGGCGCTGAAGTTGCCTGAGAATGTGGAGTTGGTGGCATGTGAAACCCGCATGTGGAGCATTCGTTTGTGTGGGATGCTCACCAAGCTTCATTTCAGTCCTAGGCACTCAAAGGGCACTAAGCATAGAGTGTGAAAACTGAGTTTCCTTGAGAGCTGCTTGGAAGCCTGATGGTGTGTGAAGTTAGTGAGCCAAATGGAGTTGTTCTCCCACAAGAACCACTCGGCTGATCCTTCAATATGCCCTTCACCAACATGCAGTGTTTCCTTAATTCAATTAGCTCTCACACCAATATTTGCGTCTAGAGCCTTTGCATTGAGGGCTATCTGAAAACGGCTGTGGCGCTGAAGTTGCCTGTGAATGTGGAGTTGGTGGCATGTGAAACCCGCATGTGGAGCATTCGTTTGTGTGGGATGCTCTACCAGGTTCATTCCTAGAAAATGCACTCAAAGGGCACTAAGCATAGAGTGTGAAAACTGAGTTTCCTTGAGAACTGCTTGGAAGCCTGATGGTTTGTGAAGTTAGTGAGCCAAATGGAGTTGTTCTCCCAAAAGAACCACTCGGCTGATTCTTCTTCAATATGCCCTTAACCAACATGCAGTGTTTCCTTGATTGAATTAGCTCTCACACCAATATTTGCGTCTAGAGCCTTTGCATTGAGGGCTATCTGAAAACGGCTGTGGCGCTGAAGTTGCCTGAGAATGTGGAGTTGGTGTCATGTGAAACCCGCATGTGGAGCATTCGTTTGTGTGGGATGCTCTACCAGGTTCATTCCTAGATAATACACTCAAAGGGCACTAAGCATAGAGTGTGAAAACTGAGTTTCCTTGAGAGCTGCTTGGAAGCCTGATGGTGTGTGAAGTTAGTGAGCCAAATGGAATTGTTCTCCCACAAGAACCACTCGGCTGATCCTTCTTCAATATGCCCTTCACCAACATGCAGTGTTTCCTTGATTGAATTAGCTCTCACACCAATATTTGCGTCTAGAGCCTTTGCATTGAGGGCTATCTGAAAACGGCTGTGGCGCTGAAGTTGCCTGTGAATGTGGAGTTGGTGGAATGTGAAACCCGCATGTGGAGCATTCGTTTGTGTGGGATGCTCACCACGCTTCTTTTCAGTCCTAGGCACTCAAAGGGCACTAAGCATAGAGTGTGAAAACTGAGTTTCCTTGAGAGCTGCTTGGAAGCCTGATGGTGTGTGAAGTTAGTGAGCCAAATGGAGTTGTTCTCCCACAAGAACCACTCGGCTGATCCTTCTTCAATATGCCTTTCACCAACATGCAGTGTTTCCTTGATTGAATTAACTCTCCACCAATAATTGTGTCTAGAGCCTTTGCATTGAGGGCTATCTGAAAACGCCTTGGCGCTGAAGTTGCCTGTGAATGTGGAGTTGGTGGCATGAGAAACTCGCATGTGGAGCATTCGTTTGTGTGGGATGCTCTACCAGGTTCATTGCTAGAAAATGCACTCAAAGGGCACTAAGCATAGAGTGTGAAAACTGAGTTTCCTTGAGAGCTGCTTGGAAGCCTGATGGTGTGTGAAGTTAGAGAGCCAAATGGAGTTGTTCTCCCACAAGAACCACTCGGCTGATCCTTCTTCAATATGCCCTTCACCAACTGCAGTGTTTCCTTGATTGAATTAGCTCTCACACCAATATTTGTGTCTAGAGCCTTTGCATTGAGGGCTATCTGAAAACGGCTGTGGCGCTGAAGTTACCTGTGAATGTGGAGTTGGTGGCATGTGAAACCCGCATGTGGAGCATTCGTTTGTGTGGGATGCTCACCAAGCTTCATTTCAGTCCTAGGCACTCAAAGGGCACTAAGCATAGAGTGTGAAAACTGAGTTTCCTTGAGAGCTGCTTGGAAGCCTGATGGTGTGTGAAGTTAGTGAGCCAAATGGAGTTGTTCTCCCACAAGAACCACTCGGCTGATCCTTCTTCAATATGCCCTTCACCAACATGCAGTGTTTCCTTGATTGAATTAGCTCTCACACCAATATTTGCGTCTAGAGTCTTTGCATTGAGGGCTATCTGAAAACGTCTGTGGCGCTGAAGTTGCCTGAGAATGTGGAGTTGGAGTCATGTGAAACCCGCATGTGGAGCATTCGTTTGTGTGGGATGCTCTACCAGGTTCATTCCTAGAGAATGCACTCAGAGGGCACTAAGCATAGAGTGTGAAAACTGAGTTTCCTTGAGAGCTGCTTGGAAGCCTGATGGTGTTTGAAGTTAGTGAGCCAAATGGAGTTGTTCTCCCACAAGAACCACTCGGCTGATCCTTCTTCAATATGCCCTTCACCAACATGCAGTGTTTCCTTGATTGAATTAGCTCTCACACCAATATTTGCGTCTAGAGCCTTTGCATTGACGGCTATCTGAAAACGGCTGTGGCGGTGAAGTTGCCTGTGAATGTGGAGTTGGTGTCATGTGAAACCCGCATATGTAGCATTCGTTTGTGTGGGATGCTCTACCAGGTTCATTCCTAGATATTGCACTGAAAGGGCACTAAGCATAGAGTGTGAAAACTGAGTTTCCTTGAGAGCTGCTTGGAAGCCTGATGGTGAGTGAAGTTTGTGAGCCAAATGGAGTTGTTCTCCCACAAGAACCACTTGGCTGATCCTTCTTCAATATGCCCTTCACCAACATGCAGTGTTTCCTTGATTGAATTAGCTCTCACACCAATATTTGCGTCTAGAGCCTTTGCATTGAGGGCTATCTGAAAACGGCTGTGGCGCTGAAGTTGCCTGTGAATGTGGAGTTGGTGGCATGTGAAACTCGCATGTGGAGCATTCGTTTGTGTGGGATGCTGACCAAGCTTCATTTCGGTCCTAGGCACTAAAAGGGCACTAAGCATAGAGTGTGAAAACTGAGTTTCCTTGAGAGCTGCTTGGAAGCCTGATGGTGTGTGTAGTTAGTGAGCCAAATGGAGTTGTTCTCCCACAAGAACCACTCGGCTGATCCTTCTTCAATATGCCCTTCACCAACATGCAGTGTTTCCTTGATTGAATTAGCTCTCACACCAATATTTGCGTCTAGAGCCTTTGCATTGAGGGCTATCTGAAAACGGCTGTGGCGCTGAAGTTGCCTGAGAATGTGGAGTTGGTGGCATGTGAAACCCGCATGTGGAGCATTCGTTTGTGTGGGATGCTCTACCAGGTTAATTCCTAGAGAATGCACTCAAAGGGCACTAAGCATAGAGTGTGAAAACTGAGTTTCCTTGAGAGCTGCTTGGAAGCCTGATGGTGTGTGAAGTTAGCGAGCCAAATGGAGTTGTTCTCCCACAAGAACCACTCGGGTGATCCTTCTTCAATATGCCCTTCAGCAACATGCAGTGTTTCCTTGATTGAATTAGCTCTCACACGAATATTTGCGTCTAGAGCCTTTGCGTTGACGGCTATCTGAAAACGGCTGTGGCACTGAAGTTGCCTGTGAATGTGGAGTTGGTGGCATGTGAAACCCGCATGTGGAGCATTCGTTTGTGTGGGATGCTCTACCAGGTTAATTCCTAGAGAATGCACTCAAAGGGCACTAAGCATAGAGTGTGAAAACTGAGTTTCCTTGAGAACTGCTTGGAAGCCTGATGGTTTGTGAAGTTAGTGAGCCAAATGGAGTTGTTCTCCCACAAGAACCACTTGGCTGATTCTTCTTCAATATGCCCTTCACCAACATGCAGTGTTTCCTTGATTGAATTAGCTCTCACACCAATATTTGCGTCTAGAGCCTTTGCATTGAGGGCTATCTGAAAACGTCTGTGGCGCTGAAGTTGCCTGTGAATGTGGAGTTGGTGGCATGTGAAACCCGCATGTGGAGCATTCGTTTGTGTGGGATGCTCACGAAGCTTCATTTCAGTCCTAGGCACTCAAAGGGCACTAAGCATAGAGTGTGAAAACTGAGTTTCCTTGAGAGCTGCTTGGAAGCCTGATGGTGTTTGAAGTTAGTGAGCCAAATGGAGCTGTTCTCCCACAAGAACCACTCGGCTGATCCTTCTTCAATATGCCCTTCACCAACATGCTGTGTTTCCTGATTGAATTAGCTCTCACACCAATATTTGCGTCTAGAGCCTTTGCATTGACGGCTATCTGAAAACGGCTGTGGCGCTGAAGTTGCCTGTGAATGTGGAGTTGGTGGCATGTGAAACCCGCATGTGGAGCATTCGTTTGTGTGGGATGCTCTACCAGGTTAATTCCTAGAGAATGCACTCAAAGGGCACTAAGCATAGAGTGTGAAAACTGAGTTTCCTTGAGAGCTGCTTGGAAGCCTGATGGTGTGTGAAGTTAGCGAGCCAAATGGAGTTGTTCTCCCACAAGAACCACTCGGCTGATCCTTCTTCAATATGCCCTTCACCAACATGCAGTGTTTCCTTGATTGAATTAGCTCTCACACGAATATTTGTGTCTAGAGCCTTTGCATTGAGGGCTATCTGAAAACGGCTGTGGCGCTGAAGTTGCCTGTGAATGTGGAGTTGGTGGAATGTGAAACCCGCATGTGGAGCATTCGTTTGTGTGGGATGCTCACCAAGCTTCATTTCAGTCCTAGGCACTCAAAGGGCACTAAGCATAGAGTGTGAAAACTGAGTTTCCTTGAGAGCTGCTTGGAAGCCTGATGGTGTGTGAAGTTAGTGAGCCAAATGGAGTTGTTCTCCCACAAGAACCACTTGGCTGATCCTTCTTCAATATGCCCTTCACCAACATGCAGTGTTTCCTTGATTGAATTAGCTCTCACACCAATATTTGCATCTAGAGCCTTTGCATTGAGGGCTATCTGAAAACGGCTGTGGCGCTGAAGTTGCCTGTGAATGTGGAGTTGGTGGCATGTGAAACCCGCATGTGGAGCATTTTTTTTGTGTGGGATGCTCACCAAGCTTCATTTCAGTCCTAGGCACTCAAAGGGCACTAAGCATAGAGTGTGAAAACTGAGTTTCCTTGAGAGCTGCTTGGAAGCCTGATGGTGTGTGTAGTTAGTGAGCCAAATGGAGTTGTTCTCCCACAAGAACCACTCGGCTGATCCTTCAATATGCCCTTCACCAACATGCAGTGTTTCCTTGATTGAATTAGCTCTCACACCAATATTTGCGTCTAGAGCCTTTGCATTGAGGGCTATCTGAAAACGGCTGTGGCGCTGAAGTTGCCTGTGAATGTGGAGGTGGTGGCATGTGAAACCCGCATGTGGAGCATTCGTTTGTGTGGGATGCTGACCAAGCTTCATTTCGGTCCTAGGCACTCAAAGGGCACTAAGCATAGAGTGTGAAAACTGAGTTTCCTTGAGAGCTGCTTGGAAGCCTGATGGTGAGTGAAGTTAGTGAGCCAAATGGAGTTGTTCTCCCACAAGAACCACTCGGCTGATCCTTCTTCAATATGCCCTTCACCAACATGCAGTGTTTCCTTGATTGAATTAGCTCTCACACCAATATTTGCGTCTAGAGCCTTTGCATTGAGGGCTATCTGAAAACGGCTGTGGCGCTGAAGTTGCCTGTGAATGTGGAGTTGGTGGCATGTGAAACCCACATGTGGAGCATTTTTTTGTGTGGGATGCTCACCAAGCTTCATTTCAGTCCTAGGCACTCAAAGGGCACTAAGCATAGAGTGTGAAAACTGAGTTTCCTTGAGAGCTGCTTGGAAGCCTGATGGTGTGTGAAGTTAGTGAGCCAAATGGAGTTGTTCTCCCACAAGAACCACTCGGCTGATCCTTCTTCAATATGCCCTTCACCAACATGCAGTGTTTCCTTGATTGAATTAGCTCTCACACCAATATTTGTGTCTAGAGCCTTTGCATTGAGGGCTATCTGAAAACGGCTGTGGCGCTGAAGTTGCCTGTGAATGTGGAGGTGGTGGCATGTGAAACCCGCATGTGGAGCATTCGTTTGTGTGGGATGCTCTACCAGGTTAATTCCTAGAGAATGCACTCAAAGGGCACTAAGCATAGAGTGTGAAAACTGAGTTTCCTTGAGAACTGCTTGGAAGCCGGATGGTTTGTGAAGTTAGTGAGCCAAATGGAGTTGTTCTCCCACAAGAACCACTTGGCTGATTCTTCTTCAATATGCCGTTCACCAACATGCAGTGTTTCCTTGATTGAATTAGCTCTCACACCAATATTTGCGTCTAGAGCCTTTGCATTGAGAGCTATCTGAAAACGTCTGTGGCGCTGAAGTTGCCTGAGAATGTGGAGTTGGTGGCATGTGAAACCCGCATGTGGAGCATTCGTTTGTGTGGGATGCTCACCAAGCTTCATTTCAGTCCTAGGCACTCAAAGGGCACTAAGCATAGAGTGTGAAAACTGAGTTTCCTTGAGAGCTGCTTGGAAGCCTGATGGTGTGTGAAGTTAGTGAGCCAAATGGAGTTGTTCTCCCACAAGAACCACTCGGCTGATCCTTCAATATGCCCTTCACCAACATGCAGTGTTTCCTTGATTGAATTAGCTCTCACACCAATATTTGCGTCTAGAGCCTTTGCATTGAGGGCTATCTGAAAACGGCTGTGGCGCTGAAGTTGCCTGTTAATGTGGAGTTAGTGGCATGTGAAACCCGCATGTGGAGCATTCGTTTGTGTGGGATGCTCTACCAGGTTCATTGCTAGATAATGCACTCAAAGGGCACTAAGCATAGAGTGTGAAAACTGAGTTTCCTTGAGAGCTGCTTGGAAGCCTGATGGTTTGTGAAGTTAGTGAGCCAAATGGAGTTGTTCTCCCAAAAGAACCACTCGGCTGATTCTTCTTCAATATGCCCTTCACCAACATGCAGTGTTTCCTTGATTGAATTAGCTCTCCACCAATATTTGCGTCTAGAGCCTTTGCATTGAGAGCTATCTGAAAATGTCTGTGGCGCTGACGTTGCCTGAGAATGTGGAGGTGATGACATGTGAAACCCGCATGTGGAGCATTCGTTTGTGTGGGATGCTGACCAAGCTTCATTTCGGTCCTAGGCATTCAAAGGGCACTAAGCATAGAGTGTGAAAACTGAGTTTCCTTGAGAGCTGCTTGGAAGCCTGATGGTGTGTGAAGTTAGTGAGCCAAATGGAGCTGTTCTCCCACAAGAACCACTCGGCTGATCCTTCTTCAATATGCCCTTCACCAACATGCTGTGTTTCCTGATTGAATTAGCTCTCACACCAATATTTGCGTCTAGAGCCTTTGCATTGAGGGCTATCTGAAAACGGCTGTGGCGCTGAAGTTGCCTGAGAATGTGGAGTTGGTGTCATGTGAAACCCGCATGTGGAGCATTCGTTTGTGTGGGATGCTCTACCAGGTTCATTCCTAGATAATGCACTCAAAGGGCACTAAGCATAGAGTGTGAAAACTGAGTTTCCTTGAGAGCTGCTTGGAAGCCTGATGGTGTGTGAAGTTAGTGAGCCAAATGGAGTTGTTCTCCCACAAGAACCACTCGGCTGATCCTTCTTCAATATGCCCTTCACCAACATGCAGTGTTTCCTTGATTGAATTAGCTCTCACACCAATATTTGCGTCTAGAGCCTTTGCATTGAGGGCTATCTGAAAACGGCTGTGGCGCTGAAGTTGCCTGTGAATGTGGAGTTGGTGGAATGTGAAACCCGCATGTGGAGCATTCGTTTGTGTGGGATGCTCACCACGCTTCATTTCAGTCCTAGGCACTCAAAGGGCTCTAAGCATAGAGTGTGAAAACTGAGTTTCCTTGAGAGCTGCTTAAGCCTGATGGTGTGTGAAGTTAGTGAGCCAAATTTGGAGTTGTTCTCCCACAAGAACCACTCGGCTGATCCTTCTTCAATATGCTTTCACCAACATGCAGTGTTTCCTTGATTGAATTAACTCTCCACCAATATTTGTGTCTAGAGCCTTTGCATTGAGGGCTATCTGAAAACGCCTTGGCGCTGAAGTTGCCTGTGAATGTGGAGTTGGTGGCATGAGAAACTCGCATGTGGAGCATTCGTTTGTGTGGGATGCTCTACCAGGTTCATTGCTAGAAAATGCACTCAAAGGGCACTAAGCATAGAGTGTGAAAACTGAGTTTCCTTGAGAGCTGCTTGGAAGCCTGATGGTGTGTGAAGTTAGCGAGCCAAATGGAGTTGTTCTCCACAAGAACCACTCGGCTGATCCTTCTTCAATATGCCCTTCACCAACTGCAGTGTTTCCTTGATTGAATTAGCTCTCACACCAATATTTGTGTCTAGAGCCTTTGCATTGAGGGCTATCTGAAAACGGCTGTGGCGCTGAAGTTACCTGTGAATGTGGAGTTGGTGGCATGTGAAACCCGCATGTGGAGCAATCGTTTGTGTGGGATGCTCACCAAGCTTCATTTCAGTCCTAGGCACTCAAAGGGCACTAAGCATAGAGTGTGAAAACTGAGTTTCCTTGAGAGCTGCTTGGAAGCCTGATGGTGTGTGAAGTTAGTGAGCCAAATGGAGTTGTTCTCCCACAAGAACCACTCGGCTGATCCTTCTTCAATATGCCCTTCACCAACATGCAGTGTTTCCTTGATTGAATTAGCTCTCACACCAATATTTGCGTCTAGAGCCTTTGCATTGAGGGCTATCTGAAAACGGCTGTGGCGCTGAAGTTGCCTGTGAATGTGGAGTTGGTGGCATGTGAAACCCACATGTGGAGCATTTTTTTGTGTGGGATGCTCACCAAGCTTCATTTCAGTCCTAGGCACTCAAAGGGCACTAAGCATAGAGTGTGAAAACTGAGTTTCCTTGAGAGCTGCTTGGAAGCCTGATGGTGTGTGAAGTTAGTGAGCCAAATGGAGTTGTTCTCCCACAAGAACCACTCGGCTGATCCTTCTTCAATATGCCCTTCACCAACATGCAGTGTTTCCTTGATTGAATTAGCTCTCACACCAATATTTGCGTCTAGAGCCTTTGCATTGAGGCTATCTGAAAACGGCTGTGGCGCTGAAGTTGCCTGTGAATGTGGAGGTGGTGGCATGTGAAACCCGCATGTGGAGCATTCGTTTGTGTGGGATGCTCTACCAGGTTAATTCCTAGAGAATGCACTCAAAGGGCACTAAGCATAGAGTGTGAAAACTGAGTTTCCTTGAGAACTGCTTGGAAGCCGGATGGTTTGTGAAGTTAGGGAGCCAAATGGAGTTGTTCTCCCACAAGAACCACTTGGCTGATTCTTCTTCAATATGCCGTTCACCAACATGCAGTGTTTCCTTGATTGAATTAGCTCTCACACCAATATTTGCGTCTAGAGCCTTTGCATTGAGAGCTATCTGAAAACGTCTGTGGCGCTGAAGTTGCCTGAGAATGTGGAGTTGGTGGCATGTGAAACCCGCATGTGGAGCATTCGTTTGTGTGGGATGCTCACCAAGCTTCATTTCAGTCCTAGGCACTCAAAGGGCACTAAGCATAGAGTGTGAAAACTGAGTTTCCTTGAGAGCTGCTTGGAAGCCTGATGGTGTGTGAAGTTAGTGAGCCAAATGGAGTTGTTCTCCCACAAGAACCACTCGGCTGATCCTTCAATATGCCCTTCACCAACATGCAGTGTTTCCTTGATTGAATTAGCTCTCACACCAATATTTGCGTCTAGAGCCTTTGCATTGAGGGCTATCTGAAAACGGCTGTGGCGCTGAAGTTGCCTGTTAATGTGGAGTTAGTGGCATGTGAAACCCGCATGTGGAGCATTCGTTTGTGTGGGATGCTCTACCAGGTTCATTGCTAGATAATGCACTCAAAGGGCACTAAGCATAGAGTGTGAAAACTGAGTTTCCTTGAGAACTGCTTGGAAGCCTGATGGTTTGTCAAGTTAGTGAGCCAAATGGAGTTGTTCTCCCACAAGAACCACTTGGCTGATTCTTCTTCAATATGCCCTTCACCAACATGCAGTGTTTCCTTGATTGAATTAGCTCTCCACCAATATTTGCGTCTAGAGCCTTTGCATTGAGAGCTATCTGAAAATGGCTGTGGCGCTGACGTTGCCTGAGAATGTGGAGGTGGTGGCATGTGAAACCCGCATGTGGAGCATTCGTTTGTGTGGGATGCTGACCAAGCTTCATTTCGGTCCTAGGCATTCAAAGGGCACTAAGCATAGAGTGTGAAAACTGAGTTTCCTTGAGAGCTGCTTGGAAGCCTGATGGTGTGTGAAGTTAGTGAGCCAAATGGAGCTGTTCTCCCACAAGAACCACTCGGCTGATCCTTCTTCAATATGCCCTTCACCAACATGCTGTGTTTCCTGATTGAATTAGCTCTCACACCAATATTTGCGTCTAGAGCCTTTGCATTGAGGGCTATCTGAAAACGGCTGTGGCGCTGAAGTTGCCTGAGAATGTGGAGTTGGTGTCATGTGAAACCCGCATGTGGAGCATTCGTTTGTGTGGGATGCTCTACCAGGTTCATTCCTAGATAATGCACTCAAAGGGCACTAAGCATAGAGTGTGAAAACTGAGTTTCCTTGAGAGCTGCTTGGAAGCCTGATGGTGTGTGAAGTTAGTGAGCCAAATGGAGTTGTTCTCCCACAAGAACCACTCGGCTGATCCTTCTTCAATATGCCCTTCACCAACATGCAGTGTTTCCTTGATTGAATTAGCTCTCACACCAATATTTGCGTCTAGAGCCTTTGCATTGAGGGCTATCTGAAAACGGCTGTGGCGCTGAAGTTGCCTGTGAATGTGGAGTTGGTGGCATGTGAAACCCGCATGTGGAGCATTCGTTTGTGTGGGATGCTCACCACGCTTCATTTCAGTCCTAGGCACTCAAAGGGCTCTAAGCATAGAGTGTGAAAACTGAGTTTCCTTGAGAGCTGCTTGGAAGCCTGATGGTGTGTGAAGTTAGTGAGCCAAATGGAGTTGTTCTCCCACAAGAACCACTCGGCTGATCCTTCTTCAATATGCCTTTCACCAACATGCAGTGTTTCCTTGATTGAATTAACTCTCCACCAATATTTGTGTCTAGAGCCTTTGCATTGAGGGCTATCTGAAAACGGCTGTGGCGCTGAAGTTGCCTGTGAATGTGGAGTTGGTGGCATGAGAAACTCGCATGTGGAGCATTCGTTTGTGTGGGATGCTCTACCAGGTTCATTGCTAGAAAATGCACTCAAAGGGCACTAAGCATAGAGTGTGAAAACTGAGTTTCCTTGAGAGCTGCTTGGAAGCCTGATGGTGTGTGAAGTTAGCGAGCCAAATGGAGTTGTTCTCCCACAAGAACCACTCGGCTGATCCTTCTTCAATATGCCCTTCACCAACATGCAGTGTTTCCTTGATTGAATTAGCTCTCACACCAATATTTGTGTCTAGAGCCTTTGCATTGAGGGCTATCTGAAAACGGCTGTGGCGCTGAAGTTACCTGTGAATGTGGAGTTGGTGGCATGTGAAACCCGCATGTGGAGCAATCGTTTGTGTGGGATGCTCACCAAGCTTCATTTCAGTCCTAGGCACTCAAAGGGCACTAAGCATAGAGTGTGAAAACTGAGTTTCCTTGAGAGCTGCTTGGAAGCCTGATGGTGTGTGAAGTTAGTGAGCCAAATGGAGTTGTTCTCCCACAAGAACCACTCAGCTGATCCTTCTTCAATATGCCCTTCACCAACATGCAGTGTTTCCTTGATTGAATTAGCTCTCACACCAATATTTGCGTCTAGAGTCTTTGCATTGAGGGCTATCTGAAAACGTCTGTGGCGCTGAAGTTGCCTGTGAATGTGGAGTTGGAGTCATGTGAAACCCGCATGTGGAGCTTTCGTTTGTGTGGGATGCTCTACCAGGTTCATTCCTAGAGAATGCACTCAGAGGGCACTAAGCATAGAGTGTGAAAACTGAGTTTCCTTGAGAGCTGCTTGGAAGCCTGATGGTGTTTGAAGTTAGTGAGCCAAATGGAGTTGTTCTCCCACAAGAACCACTCGGCTGATCCTTCTTCAATATGCCCTTCACCAACATGCAGTGTTTCCTTGATTGAATTAGCTCTCACACCAATATTTGCGTCTAGAGCCTTTGCATTGACGGCTATCTGAAAACGGCTGTGGCGGTGAAGTTGCCTGTGAATGTGGAGTTGGTGTCATGTGAAACCCGCATATGTAGCATTCGTTTGTGTGGGATGCTCTACCAGGTTCATTCCTAGATATTGCACTGAAAGGGCACTAAGCATAGAGTATGAAAACTGAGTTTCCTTGAGAGCTGCTTGGAAGCCTGATGGTGTGTGAAGTTAGCGAGCCAAATGGAGTTGTTCGCCCACAAGAACCACTCGGCTGATCCTTCTTCAATATGCCCTTCACCAACATGCAGTGTTTCCTTGATTGAATTAGCTCTCACACCAATATTTGTGTCTAGAGCCTTTGCATTGACGGCTATCTGAAAACGGCTGTGGCGCTGAAGTTGCCTGAGAATGTGGAGTTGGTGGCATGAGAAACCCGCATGTGGCGCATTCGTTTGTGTGGGATGCTCACCAAGCTTCATTTCAGTCCTAGGCACTCAAAGGGCACTAAGCATAGAGTGTGAAAACTGAGTTTCCTTGAGAGCTGCTTGGAAGCCTGATGGTGTTTGAAGTTAGTGAGCCAAATGGAGTTGTTCTCCCACAAGAACCACTCGGCTGATCCTTCTTCAATATGCCCTTCACCAACATGAAATGTTTCCTTGATTGAATTAGCTCTCCACCAATATTTGCGTCTAGAGCCTTTGCATTGAGGGCTATCTGAAAACGGCTGTGGCGCTGAAGTTGCCTGAGAATGTGGAGTTGGTGGCATGTGAAACCCGCATGTGGAGCATTCGTTTGTGTGGGATGCTCTACCAGGTTCATTGCTAGGTAATGCACTCAAAGGGCACTAAGCATAGAGTGTGAAAACTGAGTTTCCTTGAGAGCTGCTTGGAAACCTGATGGTGTGTGAAGTTAGTGAGCCAAATGGAGTTGTTCTCCCACAAGAACCACTCGGCTGATCCTTCTTCAATATGCCCTTCACCAACATGCAGTGTTTCCTTGATTGAATTAGCTCTCACACCAATATTTGTGTCTAGAGCCTTTGCATTGAGGGCTATCTGAAAACGGCTGTGGCGCTGAAGTTGCCTGTGAATGTGGAGTTGGTGGCATGTGAAACCCGCATGTGGAGCATTCGTTTGTGTGGGATGCTCTACCAGGTTCATTCCTAGATAATGCACTCAAAGGGCACTAAGCATAGAGTGTGAAAACTGAGTTTCTTTGAGAGCTGCTTGGAAGCCTGATGGTGTGTGAAGTTAGTGAGCCAAATGGAGTTGTTCTCCCACAAGAACCACTCGGCTGATCCTTCTTCAATATGCCCTTCACCAACTGCAGTGTTTCCTTGATTGAATTAGCTCTCACACCAATATTTGTGTCTAGAGCCTTTGCATTGAGGGCTATCTGAAAACGGCTGTGGCGCTGAAGTTACCTGTGAATGTGGAGTTGGTGGCATGTGAAACCCGCATGTGGAGCATTCGTTTGTGTGGGATGCTCACCAAGCTTCATTTCAGTCCTAGGCACTCAAAGGGCACTAAGCATAGAGTGTGAAAACTGAGTTTCCTTGAGAGCTGCTTGGAAGCCTGATGGTGTGTGAAGTTAGTGAGCCAAATGGAGTTGTTCTCCCACAAGAACCACTCGGCTGATCCTTCTTCAATATGCCCTTCACCAACATGCAGTGTTTCCTTGATTGAATTAGCTCTCACACCAATATTTGCGTCTAGAGTCTTTGCATTGAGGGCTATCTGAAAACGTCTGTGGCGCTGAAGTTGCCTGTGAATGTGGAGTTGGAGTCATGTGAAACCCGCATGTGGAGCATTCGTTTGTGTGGGATGCTCTACCAGGTTCATTCCTAGAGAATGCACTCAGAGGGCACTAAGCATAGAGTGTGAAAACTGAGTTTCCTTGAGAGCTGCTTGGAAGCCTGATGGTGTTTGAAGTTAGTGAGCCAAATGGAGTTGTTCTCCCACAAGAACCACTCGGCTGATCCTTCTTCAATATGCCCTTCACCAACATGGAATGTTTCCTTGATTGAATTAGCTCTCCACCAATATTTGCGTCTAGAGCCTTTGCATTGAGGGCTATCTGAAAACGGCTGTGGCGCTGAAGTTGCCTGAGAATGTGGAGTTGGTGGCATGTGAAACCCGCATGTGGAGCATTCGTTTGTGTGGGATGCTCTACCAGGTTCATTGCTAGGTAATGCACTCAAAGGGCACTAAGCATAGAGTGTGAAAACTGAGTTTCCTTGAGAGCTGCTTGGAAACCTGATGGTGTGTGAAGTTAGTGAGCCAAATGGAGTTGTTCTCCCACAAGAACCACTCGGCTGATCCTTCTTCAATATGCCCTTCACCAACATGCAGTGTTTCCTTGATTGAATTAGCTCTCACACCAATATTTGCATCTAGAGCCTTTGCACTGAGGGCTATCTGAAAACGGCTGTGGCGCTGAAGTTGCCTGTGAATGTGGAGTTGGTGGCATGTGAAACCCGCATGTGGAGCATTCGTTTGTGTGGGATGCTCTACCAGGTTCATTCCTAGATATTGCACTGAAAGGGCACTAAGCATAGAGTGTGAAAACTGAGTTTCCTTGAGAGCTGCTTGGAAGCCTGATGGTGTGTGAAGTTAGTGAGCCAAATGGAGTTGTTCTCCCACAAGAACCACTCGGCTGATCCTTCTTCAATATGCCCTTCACCAACATGCAGTGTTTCCTTGATTGAATTAGCTCTCACACCAATATTTGCGTCTAGAGCCTTTGCATTGACGGCTATCTGAAAACGGCTGTGGCGCTGAAGTTGCCTGTGAATGTGGAGATGGTGGCATGTGAAACCCGCATGTGGAGCATTCGTTTGTGTGGGATGCTCACCAAGCTTCATTTCAGTCCTAGGCACTCAAAGGGCACTAAGCATAGAGTGTGAAAACTGAGTTTCCTTGAGAGCTGCTTGGAAGCCTGATGGTGTGTGAAGTTAGTGAGCCAAATGGAGTTGTTCTCCCACAAGAACCACTCGGCTGATCCTTCTTCAATATGCCCTTCACCAACATGGAATGTTTCCTTGATTGAATTAGTTCTCCACCAATATTTGCGTCTAGAGCCTTTGCATTGAGGGCTATCTGAAAATGGCTGTGGCGCTGAAGTTGCCTGTGAATGTGGAGGTGGTGGCATGTGAAACCCGCATGTGGAGCATTCGTTTGTGTGGGATGCTCTACCAGGTTCATTGCTAGATAATGCACTCAAAGGGCACTAAGCATAGAGTGTGAAAACTGAGTTTCCTTGAGAGCTGCTTGGAAACCTGATGGTGTGTGAAGTTAGTGAGCCAAATGGAGTTGTTCTCCCACAAGAACCACTCGGCTGATCCTTCTTCAATATGCCCTTCACCAACATGCACTGTTTCCTTGATTGAATTAGCTCTCACACCAATATTTGCGTCTAGAGCCTTTGCATTGAGGGCTATCTGAAAACGGCTGTGGCGCTGAAGTTGCCTGTGAATGTGGAGTTGGTGGCATGTGAAACCCGCATGTGGAGCATTCGTTTGTGTGGGATGCTCTACCAGGGTCATTCCTAGATATTGCACTGAAAGGGCTCTAAGCATAGAGTGTGAAAACTGAGTTTCCTTGAGAGCTGCTTGGAAGCCTGATGGTGTGTGAAGTTAGTGAGCCAAATGGAGTTGTTCGCCCACAAGAACCACTCGGCTGATCCTTCTTCAATATGCCTTTCAGCAAGATGCAGTGTTTCTTTGATTGAATTAGCTCTCCACCAATATTTGCGTCTAGAGCCTTTGCATTGAGGGCTATCTGAAAACGGCTGTGGCGCTGAAGTTGCCTGTGAATGTGGAGTTGGTGGCATGTGAAACCCGCATGTGGAGCATTCGTTTGTGTGGGATGCTCACGAAACTTCATTTCAGTCCTAGGCACTCAAAGGGCACTAAGCATAGAGTGTGAAAACTGAGTTTCCTTGAGAGCTGCTTGGAAGCCTGATGGTGTGTGAAGTTAGTGAGCCAAATGGAGTTGTTCTCCCACAAGAACCACTCGGCTGATCCTTCAATATGCCCTTCACCAACATGCAGTGTTTCCTTGATTGAATTAGCTCTCACACCAATATTTGTGTCTAGAGCCTTTGCATTGAGGGCTATCTGAAAACGGCTGTGGCGCTGAAGTTGGCTGTGAATGTGGAGGTGGTTGCATGTGAAACCCGCATGTGGAGCATTCGTTTGTGTGGGATGCTGACCAAGCTTCATTTCGGTCCTAGGCACTCAAAGGGCACTAAGCATAGAGTGTGAAAACTGAGTTTCCTTGAGAGCTGCTTGGAAGCCTGATGGTGAGTGAAGTTAGTGAGCCAAATGGAGTTGTTCTCCCACAAGAACCACTCGGCTGATCCTTCTTCAATATGCCCTTCACCAACATGCAGTGTTTCCTTGATTGAATTAGCTCTCACACCAATATTTGCGTCTAGAGCCTTTGCATTGAGGGCTATCTGAAAACGGCTGTGGCGCTGAAGTTGCCTGTGAATGTGGAGATGGTGGCATGTGAAACCCGCATGTGGAGCATTCGTTTGTGTGGGATGCTCTACCAGGTTAATTCCTAGAGAATGCACTCAAAGGGCACTAAGCATAGAGTGTGAAAACTGAGTTTCCTTGAGAACTGCTTGGAAGCCTGATGGTTTGTGAAGTTAGGGAGCCAAATGGAGTTGTTCTCCCACAAGAACCACTTGGCTGATTCTTCTTCAATATGCCCTTCACCAACATGCAGTGTTTCCTTGATTGAATTAGCTCTCACACCAATATTTGCGTCTAGAGCCTTTGCATTGAGAGCTATCTGAAAACGTCTGTGGCGCTGAAGTTGCCTGTGAATGTGGAGTTGGTGGCATGTGAAACCCGCATGTGGAGCATTCGTTTGTGTGGGATGCTCTACCAGGTTAATTCCTAGAGAATGCACTCAAAGGGCACTAAGCATAGAGTGTGAAAACTGAGTTTCCTTGAGAGCTGCTTGGAAGCCTGATGGTGTGTGAAGTTAGCGAGCCAAATGGAGTTGTTCTCCCACAAGAACCACTCGGCTGATCCTTCTTCAATATGCCCTTCACCAACATGCAGTGTTTCCTTGATTGAATTAGCTCTCACACGAATATTTGTGTCTAGAGCCTTTGCATTGAGGGCTATCTGAAAACGGATGTGGCGGTGAAGTTGCCTGTGAATGTGGAGTTGGTGGAATGTGAAACCCGCATGTGGAGCATTCGTTTGTGTGGGATGCTCACCAAGCTTCATTTCAGTCCTAGGCACTCAAAGGGCACTAAGCATAGAGTGTGAAAACTGAGTTTCCTTGAGAGCTGCTTGGAAGCCTGATGGTGTGTGAAGTTAGTGAGCCAAATGGAGTTGTTCTCCCACAAGAACCACTCGGCTGATCCTTCTTCAATATGCCCTTCACCAACATGCAGTGTTTCCTTGATTGAATTAGCTCTCACACCAATATTTGCATCTAGAGCCTTTGCATTGAGGGCTATCTGAAAACGGCTGTGGCGCTGAAGTTGCCTGTGAATGTGGAGTTGGTGGCATGTGAAACCCGCATGTGGAGCATTTTTTTGTGTGGGATGCTCACCAAGCTTCATTTCAGTCCTAGGCACTCAAAGGGCACTAAGCATAGAGTGTGAAAACTGAGTTTCCTTGAGAGCTGCTTGGAAGCCTGATGGTGTGTGTAGTTAGTGAGCCAAATGGAGTTGTTCTCCCACAAGAACCACTCGGCTGATCCTTCAATATGCCCTTCACCAACATGCAGTGTTTCCTTGATTGAATTAGCTCTCACACCAATATTTGTGTCTAGAGCCTTTGCATTGAGGGCTATCTGAAAACGGCTGTGGCGCTGAAGTTGGCTGTGAATGTGGAGGTGGTTGCATGTGAAACCCGCATGTGGAGCATTCGTTTGTGTGGGATGCTGACCAAGCTTCATTTCGGTCCTAGGCACTCAAAGGGCACTAAGCATAGAGTGTGAAAACTGAGTTTCCTTGAGAGCTGCTTGGAAGCCTGATGGTGAGTGAAGTTAGTGAGCCAAATGGAGTTGTTCTCCCACAAGAACCACTCGGCTGATCCTTCTTCAATATGCCCTTCACCAACATGCAGTGTTTCCTTGATTGAATTAGCTCTCACACCAATATTTGCGTCTAGAGCCTTTGCATTGAGGGCTATCTGAAAACGGCTGTGGCGCTGAAGTTGCCTGTGAATGTGGAGTTGGTGGCATGTGAAACCCACATGTGGAGCATTTTTTTGTGTGGGATGCTCACGAAGCTTCATTTCAGTCCTAGGCACTCAAAGGGCACTAAGCATAGAGTGTGAAAACTGAGTTTCCTTGAGAGCTGCTTGGAAGCCTGATGGTGTGTGAAGTTAGTGAGCCAAATGGAGTTGTTCTCCCACAAGAACCACTCGGCTGATCCTTCTTCAATATGCCCTTCACCAACATGCAGTGTTTCCTTGATTGAATTAGCTCTCACACCAATATTTGTGTCTAGAGCCTTTGCATTGAGGGCTATCTGAAAACGTCTGTGGCGCTGAAGTTGCCTGTGAATGTGGAGGTGGTGGCATGTGAAACCCGCATGTGGAGCATTCGTTTGTGTGGGATGCTCTACCAGGTTAATTCCTAGAGAATGCACTCAAAGGGCACTAAGCATAGAGTGTGAAAACTGAGTTTCCTTGAGAACTGCTTGGAAGCCGGATGGTTTGTGAAGTTAGTGAGCCAAATGGAGTTGTTCTCCCACAAGAACCACTTGGCTGATTCTTCTTCAATATGCCCTTCACCAACATGCAGTGTTTCCTTGATTGAATTAGCTCTCACACCAATATTTGCGTCTAGAGCCTTTGCATTGAGAGCTATCTGAAAACGGCTGTGGCGCTGAAGTTGCCTGAGAATGTGGAGTTGGTGGCATGTGAAACCCGCATGTGGAGCATTCGTTTGTGTGGGATGCTCACCAAGCTTCATTTCAGTCCTAGGCACTCAAAGGGCACTAAGCATAGAGTGTGAAAACTGAGTTTCCTTGAGAGCTGCTTGGAAGCCTGATGGTGTATGAAGTTAGTGAGCCAAATGGAGTTGTTCTCCCACAAGAACCACTCGGCTGATCCTTCAATATGCCCTTCACCAACATGCAGTGTTTCCTTGATTGAATTAGCTCTCACACCAATATTTGCGTCTAGAGCCTTTGCATTGAGGGCTATCTGAAAACGGCTGTGGCGCTGAAGTTGCCTGTGAATGTGGAGTTGGTGGCATGTGAAACCCGCATGTGGAGCATTCGTTTGTGTGGGATGCTCTACCAGGTTAATTCCTAGAGAATGCACTCAAAGGGCACTAAGCATAGAGTGTGAAAACTGAGTTTCCTTGAGAACTGCTTGGAAGCCTGATGGTGTTTGAAGTTAGTGAGCCAAATGGAGTTGTTCTCCCACAAGAACCACTTGGCTGATTCTTCTTCAATATGCCCTTCACCAACATGCAGTGTTTCCTTGATTGAATTAGCTCTCACACCAATATTTGCGTCTAGAGCCTTTGCATTGAGGGCTATCTGAAAACGTCTGTGGCGCTGAAGTTGCCTGTGAATGTGGAGTTGGTGGCATGTGAAACCCGCATGTGGAGCATTCGTTTGTGTGGGATGCTCACCAAGCTTTATTTCAGTCCTAGGCACTCAAAGGGCACTAAGCATAGAGTGTGAAAACTGAGTTTCCTTGAGAGCTGCTTGGAAGCCTGATGGTGTTTGAAGTTAGTGAGCCAAATGGAGCTGTTCTCCCACAAGAACCACTCGGCTGATCCTTCTTCAATATGCCTTAAACCAACATGCTGTGTTTCCTGATTGAATTAGCTCTCACACCAATATTTGCGTCTAGAGCCTTTGCATTGAGGGCTATCTGAAAACGGCTGTGGCGCTGAAGTTGCCTGTGAATGTGGAGTTGGTGTCATGTGAAACCCGCATGTGGAGCATTCGTTTGTGTGGGATGCTCTACCAGGTTAATTCCTAGAGAATGCACTCAAAGGGCACTAAGCATAGAGTGTGAAAACTGAGTTTCCTTGAGAGCTGCTTGGAAGCCTGATGGTGTGTGAAGTTAGCGAGCCAAATGGAGTTGTTCTCCCACAAGAACCACTCGGCTGATCCTTCTTCAATATGCCCTTCACCAACATGCAGTGTTTCCTTGATTGAATTAGCTCTCACACGAATATTTGTGTCTAGAGCCTTTGCATTGAGGGCTATCTGAAAACGGCTGTGGCGCTGAAGTTGCCTGTGAATGTGGAGTTGGTGGAATGTGAAACCCGCATGTGGAGCATTCGTTTGTGTGGGATGCTCACGAAGCTTCATTTCAGTCCTAGGCACTCAAAGGGCACTAAGCATAGAGTGTGAAAACTGAGTTTCCTTGAGAGCTGCTTGGAAGCCTGATGGTGTGTGAAGTTAGTGAGCCAAATGGAGTTGTTCTCCCACAAGAACCACTCGGCTGATCCTTCTTCAATATGCACTTCACCAACATGCAGTGTTTCCTTGATTGAATTAGCTCTCACACCAATATTTGCATCTAGAGCCTTTGCATTGAGGGCTATCTGAAAACGGCTGTGGCGCTGAAGTTGCCTGTGAATGTGGAGTTGGTGGCATGTGAAACCCGCATGTGGAGCATTTTTTTGTGTGGGATGCTCACCAAGCTTCATTTCAGTCCTAGGCACTCAAAGGGCACTAAGCATAGAGTGTGAAAACTGAGTTTCCTTGAGAGCTGCTTGGAAGCCTGATGGTGTGTGTAGTTAGTGAGCCAAATGGAGTTGTTCTCCCACAAGAACCACTCGGCTGATCCTTCAATATGCCCTTCACCAACATGCAGTGTTTCCTTGATTGAATTAGCTCTCACACCAATATTTGTGTCTAGAGCCTTTGCATTGAGGGCTATCTGAAAACGGCTGTGGCGCTGAAGTTGGCTGTGAATGTGGAGGTGGTGGCATGTGAAACCCGCATGTGGAGCATTCGTTTGTGTGGGATGCTGACCAAGCTTCATTTCGGTCCTAGGCACTCAAAGGGCACTAAGCATAGAGTGTGAAAACTGAGTTTCCTTGAGAGCTGCTTGGAAGCCTGATGGTGAGTGAAGTTAGTGAGCCAAATGGAGTTGTTCTCCCACAAGAACCACTCGGCTGATCCTTCTTCAATATGCCCTTCACCAACATGCAGTGTTTCCTTGATTGAATTAGCTCTCACACCAATATTTGTGTCTAGAGCCTTTGCATTGAGGGCTATCTGAAAACGTCTGTGGCGCTGAAGTTGCCTGTGAATGTGGAGGTGGTGGCATGTGAAACCCGCATGTGGAGCATTCGTTTGTGTGGGATGCTCTACCAGGTTAATTCCTAGAGAATGCACTCAAAGGGCACTAAGCATAGAGTGTGAAAACTGAGTTTCCTTGAGAACTGCTTGGAAGCCGGATGGTTTGTGAAGTTAGTGAGCCAAATGGAGTTGTTCTCCCACAAGAACCACTTGGCTGATTCTTCTTCAATATGCCCTTCACCAACATGCAGTGTTTCCTTGATTGAATTAGCTCTCACACCAATATTTGCGTCTAGAGCCTTTGCATTGAGAGCTATCTGAAAACGTCTGTGGCGCTGAAGTTGCCTGAGAATGTGGAGTTGGTGGCATGTGAAACCCGCATGTGGAGCATTCGTTTGTGTGGGATGCTCACCAAGCTTCATTTCAGTCCTAGGCACTCAAAGGGCACTAAGCATAGAGTGTGAAAACTGAGTTTCCTTGAGAGCTGCTTGGAAGCCTGATGGTGTGTGAAGTTAGTGAGCCAAATGGAGTTGTTCTCCCACAAGAACCACTCGGCTGATCCTTCAATATGCCCTTCACCAACATGCAGTGTTTCCTTGATTGAATTAGCTCTCACACCAATATTTGCGTCTAGAGCCTTTGCATTGAGGGCTATCTGAAAACGGCTGTGGCGCTGAAGTTGCCTGTGAATGTGGAGTTGGTGGCATGTGAAACCCGCATGTGGAGCATTCGTTTGTGTGGGATGCTCTACCAGGTTCATTCCTAGATAATGCATTCAAAGGGCACTAAGCATAGAGTGTGAAAACTGAGTTTCCTTGAGAAAAGCTTGGAAGCCTGATGGTTTGTGAAGTTAGTGAGCCAAATGGAGTTGTTCTCCCAAAAGAACCACTCGGCTGATTCTTCTTCAATATGCCCTTCACCAACATGCAGTGTTTCCTTGATTGAATTAGCTCTCCACCAATATTTGCGTCTAGAGCCTTTGCATTGAGAGCTATCTGAAAATGTCTGTGGCGCTGACGTTGCCTGAGAATGTGGAGGTGGTGGCATGTGAAACCCGCATGTGGAGCATTCGTTTGTGTGGGATGCTGACCAAGCTTCATTTCGGTCCTAGGCATTCAAAGGGCACTAAGCATAGAGTGTGAAAACTGAGTTTCCTTGAGAGCTGCTTGGAAGCCTGATGGTGTGTGAAGTTAGTGAGCCAAATGGAGCTGTTCTCCCACAAGAACCACTCGGCTGATCCTTCTTCAATATGCCCTTCACCAACATGCTGTGTTTCCTGATTGAATTAGCTCTCACACCAATATTTGCGTCTAGAGCCTTTGCATTGAGGGCTATCTGAAAACGGCTGTGGCGCTGAAGTTGCCTGAGAATGTGGAGTTGGTGTCATGTGAAACCCGCATGTGGAGCATTCGTTTGTGTGGGATGCTCTACCAGGTTCATTCCTAGATAATGCACTCAAAGGGCACTAAGCATAGAGTGTGAAAACTGAGTTTCCTTGAGAGCTGCTTGGAAGCCTGATGGTGTGTGAAGTTAGTGAGCCAAATGGAGTTGTTCTCCCACAAGAACCACTCGGCTGATCCTTCTTCAATATGCCCTTCACCAACATGCAGTGTTTCCTTGATTGAATTAGCTCTCACACCAATATTTGCGTCTAGAGCCTTTGCATTGACGGCTATCTGAAAACGGCTGTGGCGCTGAAGTTGCCTGTGAATGTGGAGTTGGTGGCATGTGAAACCCGCATGTGGAGCATTCGTTTGTGTGGGATGCTCTACCAGGTTAATTCCTAGAGAATGCACTCAAAGGGCACTAAGCATAGAGTGTGAAAACTGAGTTTCCTTGAGAACTGCTTGGAAGCCTGATGGTGTTTGAAGTTAGTGAGCCAAATGGAGTTGTTCTCCCACAAGAACCACTTGGCTGATCCTTCTTCAATATGCCCTTCACCAACATGCAGTGTTTCCTTGATTGAATTAGCTCTCACACCAATATTTGCGTCTAGAGCCTTTGCATTGAGAGCTATCTGAAAACGTCTGTGGCGCTGAAGTTGCCTGTGAATGTGGAGTTGGTGGCATGTGAAACCCGCATGTGGAGCATTCGTTTGTGTGGGATGCTCACCAAGCTTTATTTCAGTCCTAGGCACTCAAAGGGCACTAAGCATAGAGTGTGAAAACTGAGTTTCCTTGAGAGCTGCTTGGAAGCCTGATGGTGTTTGAAGTTAGTGAGCCAAATGGAGCTGTTCTCCCACAAGAACCACTCGGCTGATCCTTCTTCAATATGCCCTTCACCAACATGCTGTGTTTCCTGATTGAATTAGCTCTCACACCAATATTTGCGTCTAGAGCCTTTGCATTGAGGGCTATCTGAAAACGGCTGTGGCGCTGAAGTTGCCTGTGAATGTGGAGTTGGTGTCATGTGAAACCCGCATGTGGAGCATTCGTTTGTGTGGGATGCTCTACCAGGTTAATTCCTAGAGAATGCACTCAAAGGGCACTAAGCATAGAGTGTGAAAACTGAGTTTCCTTGAGAGCTGCTTGGAAGCCTGATGGTGTGTGAAGTTAGCGAGCCAAATGGAGTTGTTCTCCCACAAGAACCACTCGGCTGATCCTTCTTCAATATGCCCTTCACCAACATGCAGTGTTTCCTTGATTGAATTAGCTCTCACACGAATATTTGTGTCTAGAGCCTTTGCATTGAGGGCTATCTGAAAACGGCTGTGGCGCTGAAGTTGCCTGTGAATGTGGAGTTGGTGGAATGTGAAACCCGCATGTGGAGCATTCGTTTGTGTGGGATGCTCACGAAGCTTCATTTCAGTCCTAGGCACTCAAAGGGCACTAAGCATAGAGTGTGAAAACTGAGTTTCCTTGAGAGCTGCTTGGAAGCCTGATGGTGTGTGAAGTTAGTGAGCCAAATGGAGTTGTTCTCCCACAAGAACCACTCGGCTGATCCTTCTTCAATATGCCCTTCACCAACATGCAGTGTTTCCTTGATTGAATTAGCTCTCACACCAATATTTGCATCTAGAGCCTTTGCATTGAGGGCTATCTGAAAACGGCTGTGGCGCTGAAGTTGCCTGTGAATGTGGAGTTGGTGGCATGTGAAACCCGCATGTGGAGCATTTTTTTGTGTGGGATGCTCACCAAGCTTCATTTCAGTCCTAGGCACTCAAAGGGCACTAAGCATAGAGTGTGAAAACTGAGTTTCCTTGAGAGCTGCTTGGAAGCCTGATGGTGTGTGTAGTTAGTGAGCCAAATGGAGTTGTTCTCCCACAAGAACCACTCGGCTGATCCTTCAATATGCCCTTCACCAACATGCAGTGTTTCCTTGATTGAATTAGCTCTCACACCAATATTTGTGTCTAGAGCCTTTGCATTGAGGGCTATCTGAAAACGGCTGTGGCGCTGAAGTTGCCTGTGAATGTGGAGGTGGTGGAATGTGAAACCCGCATGTGGAGCATTCGTTTGTGTGGGATGCTGACCAAGCTTCATTTCGGTCCTAGGCACTCAAAGGGCACTAAGCATAGAGTGTGAAAACTGAGTTTCCTTGAGAGCTGCTTGGAAGCCTGATGGTGAGTGAAGTTAGTGAGCCAAATGGAGTTGTTCTCCCACAAGAACCACTCGGCTGATCCTTCTTCAATATGCCCTTCACCAACATGCAGTGTTTCCTTGATTGAATTAGCTCTCACACCAATATTTGCGTCTAGAGCCTTTGCATTGAGGGCTATCTGAAAACGGCTGTGGCGCTGAAGTTGCCTGTGAATGTGGAGTTGGTGGCATGTGAAACCCACATGTGGAGCATTTTTTTGTGTGGGATGCTCACCAAGCTTCATTTCAGTCCTAGGCACTCAAAGGGCACTAAGCATAGAGTGTGAAAACTGAGTTTCCTTGAGAGCTGCTTGGAAGCCTGATGGTGTGTGAAGTTAGTGAGCCAAATGGAGTTGTTCTCCCACAAGAACCACTCGGCTGATCCTTCTTCAATATGCCCTTCACCAACATGCAGTGTTTCCTTGATTGAATTAGCTCTCACACCAATATTTGCGTCTAGAGCCTTTGCATTGAGGGCTATCTGAAAACGGCTGTGGCGCTGAAGTTGCCTGTGAATGTGGAGTTGGTGGAATGTGAAACCCGCATGTGGAGCATTCGTTTGTGTGGGATGCTCACCACGCTTCATTTCAGTCCTAGGCACTCAAAGGGCACTAAGCATAGAGTGTGAAAACTGAGTTTCCTTGAGAGCTGCTTGGAAGCCTGATGGTGTGTGAAGTTAGTGAGCCAAATGGAGTTGTTCTCCCACAAGAACCACTCGGCTGATCCTTCTTCAATATGCCTTTCACCAACATGCAGTGTTTCCTTGATTGAATTAACTCTCCACCAATATTTGTGTCTAGAGCCTTTGCATTGAGGGCTATCTGAAAACCCCTTGGCGCTGAAGTTGCCTGTGAATGTGGAGTTGGTGGCATGAGAAACTCGCATGTGGAGCATTCGTTTGTGTGGGATGCTCTACCAGGTTCATTGCTAGAAAATGCACTCAAAGGGCACTAAGCATAGAGTGTGAAAACTGAGTTTCCTTGAGAGCTGCTTGGAAGCCTGATGGTGTGTGAAGTTAGCGAGCCAAATGGAGTTGTTCTCCCACAAGAACCACTCGGCTGATCCTTCTTCAATATGCCCTTCACCAACTGCAGTGTTTCCTTGATTGAATTAGCTCTCACACCAATATTTGTGTCTAGAGCCTTTGCATTGAGGGCTATCTGAAAACGGCTGTGGCGCTGAAGTTACCTGTGAATGTGGAGTTGGTGGCATGTGAAACCCGCATGTGGAGCATTCGTTTGTGTGGGATGCTCACCAAGCTTCATTTCAGTCCTAGGCACTCAGAGGGCACTAAGCATAGAGTGTGAAAACTGAGTTTCCTTGAGAGCTGCTTGGAAGCCTGATGGTGTGTGAAGTTAGTGAGCCAAATGGAGTTGTTCTCCCACAAGAACCACTTCGCTGATCCTTCTTCAATATGCCCTTCACCAACATGCAGTGTTTCCTTGATTGAATTAGCTCTCACACCAATATTTGCGTCTAGAGTCTTTGCATTGAGGGCTATCTGAAAACGTCTGTGGCGCTGAAGTTGCCTGTGAATGTGGAGTTGGAGTCATGTGAAACCCGCATGTGGAGCATTCGTTTGTGTGGGATGCTCTACCAGGTTCATTCCTAGAGAATGCACTCAGAGGGCACTAAGCATAGAGTGTGAAAACTGAGTTTCCTTGAGAGCTGCTTGGAAGCCTGATGGTGTGTGAAGTTAGTGAGCCAAATGGAGTTGTTCTCCCACAAGAACCACTCGGCTGATCCTTCTTCAATATGCCCTTCACCAACATGCAGTGTTTCCTTGATTGAATTAGCTCTCACACCAATATTTGTGTCTAGAGCCTTTGCATTGAGGGCTATCTGAAAACGGCTGTGGCGCTGAAGTTTCCTGTGAATGTGGAGTTGGTGGCATGTGAAACCCGCATGTGGAGCATTCGTTTGTGTGGGATGCTCTACCAGGTTCATTCCTAGAGAATGCACTCAAAGGGCACTAAGAATAGAGTGTGATAACTGAGTTTCCTTGAGAGCTGCTTGGAAGCCTGATGGTGTGTGAAGTTAGTGAGCCAAATGGAGTTGTTCTCCCACAAGAACCACTCGGCTGATCCTTCTTCAATATGCCCTTCACCAACATGCTGTGTTTCCTTGATTGAATTAGCTCTCACACCAATATTTTGCGTCTAGAGCCTTTTGCATTGAGGGCTATCTGAAAACGGCTGTGGCACTGAAGTTGCCTGAGAATGTGGAGTTGGTGGCATGTGAAAACCGCATGTGGAGCATTCGTTTTGTGTGGGATGCTCTACCACGTTAATTTCCTAGAGAATGCACTCAAAGGGCACTAAGCATAGAGTGTGAAAACTGAGTTTCCTTGAGAGCTGCTTGGAAGCCTGATGGTGTGTAAAGTTAGTGAGCCAAATGGAGTTGTTCTCCCACAAGAACCACTCGGCTGATCCTTCTTCAATATGCCCTTCCACCAACATGCAGTGTTTCCCTTGATTGAATTAGCTCTCACACCAATATTTGCGTCTAGAGCCTTTGCATTGAGGGCTATCTGAAAACGGCTGTGGCGGTGAAGTTTGCCTGTGAATGTGGAGTTGGTGGCATGTGAAACTCGCATGTGGAGCATTCGTTTGTGTGGGGATGCTCTACCAGGTTTCATTCCTAGATATTGCACTGAAAGGGCACTAAGCATAGAGTGTGAAAACTGAGTTTCCTTGAGAGCTGCTTGGAAGCCTGATGGTGTGTGAAGTTAGTGAGCCAAATGGAGTTGTTCTCCCACAAGAAACCACTCGGCTGATCCTTCTTCAATATGCCCTTCACCAACATGCAGTGTTTCCTTGATTGAATTAGCTCTCACACCAATATATGCATCTAGAGCCTTTGCATTGAGGGCTATCTGAAAACCGGCTGTGGCGCTGAAGTTGCCTGTGAATGTGGAGTTTGGTGGCATGTGAAACCCGCATGTGGAGCATTCGTTTGTGTGGGATGCTCTACCAGGTTCATTCCTAGATAATGCACTCAAAGGGCACTAAGAATAGAGTGTGATAACTGAGTTTCCTTGAGAGCTGCTTGGAAGCCTGATGGTGTGTGAAGTTAGTGAGCCAAATGGAGTTGTTCTCCCCACAAGAACCACTCGGCTGATCCTTCTTCAATATGCCCTTCACCAACATGCTGTGTTTCCTTGATTGAATTAGCTCTCACACAAATATTTGCGTCTAGAGCCTTTGCATTGAGGGCTATCTGAAAAACGGCTGTGGCGCTGAAGTTGCCTGAGAATGTGGAGTTGGTGGCATGTGAAACCCGCATGTGGAGCATTCGTTTGTGTGGGATGCTCTAACCACGTTAATTCCTAGAGAATGCACTCAAAGGGCACTAAGCATAGAGTGTGAAAACTGAGTTTTCCTTGAGAGCTGCTTGGAAGCCTGATGGTGTGTGAAGTTAGTGAGCCAAAATGGAGTTGTTCTCCCACAAGAACCACTCGGCTGATCCTTCTTCAATATTGCCCCTTCACCAACATGCAGTGTTTCCTTGAATTGAATTAGCTCTCACACCAATATTTGTGTCTAGAGCCTTTGCATTGACGGCTATCTGAAAACGGCTGTGGCGCTGAAGTTGCCTGTGAATGTGGAGTTGGTGGCATGTGAAACCCGCATGTGGAGCCATTCGTTTGTGTGGGATGCTCACCAAGCTTCATTTCAGTCCTAGGCACTCAAAGGGCACTAAGCATAGAGTGTGAAAACTGAGTTTTCCTTGAGAGCTGCTTGGAAACCTGATGGTGTGTGAAGTTAGTGAGCCAAATGGAGTTGTTCTCCCACAAGAAACCACCTCGGCTGATCCTTCTTCAATATGCCCTTCACCAACATGCAGTGTTTTCCTTGATTGAATTAGCTCTCACACGAATATTTGTGTCTAGAGCCTTTGCATTGAGGGCTATCTGAAAAACGGCTGTGGCGCTGAAGTTGCCTGTGAATGTGGAGATGGTGGCATGAGAAACCCGCATGTGGAGCATTCGTTTGTGTGGGATGCTCTACCAGGTTCATTGCTAGGTAATGCACTCAAAGGGCACTAAGAATAGAGTGTGAAAACTGAGTTTCCTTAGGAGCTGCTTGGAAGCCTGATGGTGTGTGAAGTTAGTGAGCCAAATGGAGTTGTTCTCCCACAAGAACCACTCGGCTGATCCTTCTTCAATATGCCCTTCACCAACATGCTGTGTTTTCCTTGATTGAATTAGCTCTCACACCAATATTTGCGTCTAGAGCCTTTGCATTGAGGGCTATCTGAAAACGGCTGTGGCGCTGAAGTTGCCTGAGAATGTGGAGTTGGTGTCATGTGAAACCCGCATGTGGAGCATTCGTTTTGTGTGGGATGCTCTACCACGTTAATTTCTAGAGAATGCACTCAAAGGGCACTAAGCGTAGAGTGTGAAAACTGAGTTTCCCTTGAGAGCTGCTTGGAAGCCTGATGGTGTGTGAAGTTAGTGAGCCAAATGGAGTTGTTCTCCCACAAGAACCACTCGGGCTGATCCTTCTTCAATATGCCCTTCACCAACATGCAGTGTTTCCTTGATTGAATTAGCTCTCACACCAATATTTGCGTCTAGAGCCTTTGCATTGAGGGCTATCTGAAAACGGCTGTGGCGCTGAAGTTGCCTGAGAATAAGGAGTTGGTGGCATGTGAAACCCGCATGTGGAGCATTCGTTTGTGTGGGATGCTCACCAAGCTTCATTTCAGTCCTCGGCACTCAAAGGGCACTAAGCATAGAGTGTGAAAAACTGAGTTTCCTTGAGAGCTGCTTGGAAGCCTGATGTGTGTGAAGTTAGTGAGCCAAATGGAGTTGTTCTCCCACAAGAACCCACTCGGCTGATCCTTCTTCAATATGCCCTTCACCAACATGCAGTGTTTCCTTGATTGAATTAGCTCTCACACCAATATTTGCGTCTAGAGCCTTTGCATTGAGGGCTATCTGAAAACGGCTGTGGCGCTGAAGTTTGCCTGTGAATGTGGAGTTGGTGGCATGTGAAACCCGCATGTGGAGCATTCGTTTGTGTGGGATGCTCTACCAAGTTCATTGCTAGATAATGCACTCAAAGGGCACTAAGAATAGAGTGTGATAACTGAGTTTTCCCTTGAGAGCTGCTTGGAAGCCTGATGGTGTGTGAAGTTAGTGAGCCAAATGGAGTTGTTCTCCCACAAGAACCACTCGGCTGATCCTTCTTCAATATGCCCTTCACCAACATGCTGTGTTTCCTTGATTGAATTAGCTCTCACACAAATATTTGCGTCTAGAGCCTTTGCATTGAGGGGCTATCTGAAAACGGCTGTGGCGCTGAAGTTGCCTGAGAATGTGGAGTTGGTGGCATGTGAAACTCGCATGTGGAGCATTCGTTTGTGTGGGATGCTCTACCACGTTAATTTCCTAGAGAATGCACTGAAAGGGCACTAAGCATAGAGTGTGAAAACTGAGTTTCCATTGAGAGCTGCTTGGAAGCCTGATGGTGTGTGAAGTTAGTGAGCCAAATGGAGTTGTTCTCCCCACAAGAACCACTCGGCTGATCCTTCTTCAATATGCCCTTCACCAACATGCAGTGTTTCCTTGATTGAATTAGCTCTCACACCAATATTTGTGTCTAGAGCCTTTGCATTGAGGGCTATCTGAAAACGGCTGTGGCCCTGAAGTTGCCTGTGAATGTGGAGTTGGTGGCATGTGAAACCCGCATGGTGGAGCATTCGTTTTGTGTGGGATGCTCACCAAGCTTCATTTCAGTCCTAGGCACTCAAAGGGCACTAAAGCATAGAGTGTGAAAACTGAGTTTCCTTGAGAGCTGCTTGGAAACCTGATGGTGTGTGAAGTTAGTGCGCCAAATGGAGTTGTTCTCACATAGGAACCACTCGGCTGATCCTTCTTCAATATGCCCTTCACCAACATGCAGTGTTTCCTTGATTGAATTAGCTCTCACACCAATATTTGTGTCTAGAGCCTTTGCATTTGAGGGCTATCTGAAAACGGCTGTGGCGCTGAAGTTGCCTGTGAATGTGGAGTTGGTGGCATGTGAAACCCGCATGTGGAGCATTCGTTTGTGTGGGATGCTCACCAAGCTTCATTTCAGTCCTAGGCACTCAAAGGGCACTAAGCATAGAGTGTGAAAAACTGAGTTTCCTTGAGAGCTGCTTGGAAGCCTGATGGTGTGTGAAGTTAGTGAGCCAAATGTAGTTGTTCTCCCACAAGAACCACTCGGCTGATCCTTCTTCAATATGCCCTTTCACCAACATGCAGTGTTTCCTTGATTGAATTAGCTCTCACACCAATATATGCATCTAGAGCCTTTGCATTGAGGGCTATCTGAAAACGGCTGTGGCGCTGAAGTTGCCTGTGAATGTGGAGTTGGTGGCATGTGAAACCCGCATGTGGAGCATTCGTTTGTGTGGGATGCTCTACCAGGTTCATTGCTAGATAATGCACTCAAAGGGCACTAAGATAGAGTGTGAAAACTGAGTTTCCTTGAGAGCTGCTTGGAAGCCTGATGGTGTGTGAAGTTAGTGAGCCAAATGGAGTTGTCCTCCACAAGAACCACTCGGCTGATCCTTCTTCAATATGCCCTTCACCAACATGGAATGTTTCCTTGATTGAATTAGCTCTCACACCAATGTTTGCGTCTAGAGCCTTTGCATTGAGGGCTATCTGAAAACAGCTGTGGCGCTGAAGTTGCCTGTGAATAAGGAGTTGGTGGCATGTGAAACCCGCATGTGGAGCATTCGTTTTGTGTGGGATGCTCACCAAGCTTCATTTCAGTCCTAGGCACTCAAAGGGCACTAAGCATAGAGTGTGAAAACTGAGTTTCTTTGAGAGCTGCTTGGAAGCCTGATGGTGAGTGAAGTTAGTGAGCCAAAATGGAGTTGTTCTCCCACAAGAACCACTCGGCTGATCCTTCTTCAATATGCCCTTCGCACCAACATGGAATGTTTCCCTTGATTGAATTAGCTCTCACACCAATATTTGCGTCTAGAGCCTTTGCATTGAGGGCTATCTGAAAACAGCTGTGGCGCTGAAGTTGCCTGTGAATGTGGAGTTGGTGGCATGTGAAACCCGCATGTGGAGCATTCGTTTGTGTGGGATGCTCTACCAGGTTCATTGCTAGATAATGCACTCAAAGGGCACTAAGCATAGAGTGTGAAAACTGAGTTTCCTTGAGAGCTGCTTGGAAGCCTGATGGTGTGTAAAGTTAGTGAGCCAAATGGGAGTTGTTCTCCCCACAAGAAACACTCGATGATCCTTCTTCAATATGCCCTTCACCAACATGGAATGTTTCCTTGATTGAATTAGCTCTCACAACCAATATTTGCGTCTAGAGCCTTTGCAGTGAGGGGCTATCTGAAAACGGCTTGTGGCGCTTGAAGTTGCCTGTGAATGTGGAGTTGGTGGCATGTGAAACCCGCATGTGGAGCATTCGTTTGTGTGGGATGCTCTACCAGGTTCATTCCTAGATAATGCACTCAAATGGCACTAAGCATAGAGTGTGAAAACTGAGTTTCCCTTGAGAGCTGGCTTGGAAGCCTGATGGTGTGTGAAGTTAGTGAGCCAAAATGGAGTTGTTCTCCCACAAGAACCACTCGGCTGATCCTTCTTCAATATGCCCTTCACCAACATGGAATGTTTCCTTGACTGAATTAGCTCTCACACCAATGTTTGCGTCTAGAGCCTTTGCATTGAGGGGCTATCTGAAAACAGCTGTGGCGCTGAAGTTGCCTGTGAATAAGGAGTTTGGTGGCATGTGAAACCCGCATGTGGAGCATTCGTTTGTGTGGGATGCTCACCAAGCTTCATTTCAGTCCTAGGCACTCAAAGGGCACTAAGCATAGAGTGTGAAAACTGAGTTTCTTTGAGAGCTGCTTGGAAGCCTGATGGTGAGTGAAGTTAGTGAGCCAAATGGAGTTGTTCTCCCACAAGAACCACTCGGCTGATCCTTCTTCAATATGCCCTTCACCAACATGGAATGTTTCCTTGATTGAATTAGCTCTCACACCAATATTTGCGTCTAGAGCCTTTGCATTGAGGGCTATCTGAAAACAGCTGTGGCGCTGAAGTTGCCTGTGAATGTGGAGTTGGTGGCATGTGAAACCCGCATGTGGAGCATTCGTTTGTGTGGGATGCTCTACCAGGTTCATTGCTAGATAATGCACTCAAAGGGCACTAAGAATAGAGTGTGATAACTGAGTTTCCTTGAGAGCTGCTTGGAAGCCTGATGGTGTTTGTAGTTAGTGAGCCAAATGGAGTTGTTCTCCCACAAGAACCACTCTGCTGATCCTTCTTCAATATGCCCTTCACCAACATGCTGTGTTTCCTTGATTGAATTAGCTCTCACACCAATATTTGCGTCTAGAGCCTTTGCATTGAGGGCTATCTGAAAACGGCTGTGGCTCTGAAGTTGCCTGAGAATGTGGAGTTGGTGTCATGTGAAACCCGCATGTGGAGCATTCGTTTGTGTGGGATGCTCTACCACGTTAATTCCTAGAGAATGCACTCAAAGGGCACTAAGCATAGAGTGTGAAAACTGAGTTTCCTTGAGAGCTGCTTGGAAGCCTGATGGTGTGTGAAGTTAGTGAGCCAAATGGAGTTGTTCTCCCACAAGAACCACTCGGCTGATCCTTCTTCAATATGCCCTTCACCAACATGCAGTGTTTCCTCGATTGAATTAGCTCTCACACCAATATTTGCGTCCAGAGCCTTTGCATTGAGGGCTATCTGAAAACGGCTGTGGCGCTGAAGTTGCCTGTGAATGTGGAGTTGGTGGCATGTGAAACCCGCATGTGGAGCATTTTTCTGTGTGGGATGCTCACCAAGCTTCATTTCAGTCCTAGGCACTCAAAGGGCACTAAGCATAGAGTGTGAAAACTGAGTTTCCTTGAGAGCTGCTTGGAAGCCTGATGGTGTGTGAAGTTAGTGAGCCAAATGGAGTTGTTCTCCCACA
Source organism: Ochotona princeps (assembly GCF_030435755.1). NCBI lineage: Eukaryota > Metazoa > Chordata > Mammalia > Lagomorpha > Ochotonidae > Ochotona > Ochotona princeps. The sequence continues at coordinate 181,296 of NW_026697364.1, read as the reverse complement.
AGAACCAGTCGGCTGATCCTTCTTCAATATGCCCTTCACCAACATGCAGTGTTTCCTTGATTGAATTAGCTCTCACACCAATATTTGCGTCTAGAGCCTTTGCAGTGAGATCTATCTGAAAACGGCTGTGGCGCTGAAGTTGCCTGTGAATGTGGAGTTGGTGGCATGTGAAACCCGCATGTGGAGCATTCGTTTGTGTGGGATGCTCTACCAGGTTCATTCCTAGATAATGCACTCAAAGGGCACTAAGCATAGAGTGTGAAAACTGAGTTTCCTTGAGAGCTGCTTGGAAGCCTAATGGTTTGTGATGTTAGTGAGCCAAATGGAGTTGTTCCCCAAAAGAACCACTCGGCTGATTCTTCTTCAATATGCCCTTCACCAACATGCAGTGTTTCCTTGATTGAATTAGCTCTCACACCAATATTTGTGCCTAGAGCCTTTGCATTGAGAGCTATCTGAAAACGTCTGTGGCGCTGAAGTTGCCTGAGAATGTGGAGTTGGTGGCATGTGAAACCCGAATGTGGAGCATTCGTTTGTGTGGGATGCTCACCAAGCTTCATTTCAGTCCTAGGCACTCAAAGGGCACTAAGCATAGAGTGTGAAAACTGAGTTTCCTGGAGAGCTGCTTGGAAGCCTGATGGTGTGTGAAGTTAGTGAGCCAAATGGAGTTGTTCTCCCACAAGAACCACTCGGCTGATCCTTCTTCAATATGCCCTTCACCAACATGCAGTGTTTCCTTGATTGAATTAGCTCTCACACCAATATTTGCGTCTAGAGCCTTTGCATTGAGGGCTATCTGAAAATGGCTGTGGCGCTGAAGTTGCCTGTGAATGTGGAGTTGGTGGCATGTGAAACCCGCATGTGGAGCATTTTTTTGTGTGGGATGCTCACCAAGCTTCATTTCAGTCCTAGGCACTCAAAGGGCACTAAGCATAGAGTGTGAAAACTGAGTTTCCTTGAGAGCTGCTTGGAAGCCTGATGGTGTGTGAAGTTAGTGAGCCAAATGGAGTTGTTCTCCCACAAGAACCACTCGGCTGATCCTTCTTCAATATGCCCTTCACCAACATGCAGTGTTTCCTTGATTGAATTAGCTCTCACACCAATATTTGCGTCTAGAGCCTTTGCATTGAGGGCTATCTGAAAACGGCTGTGGCGCTGAAGTTGCCTGTAAATGTGGAGTTGGTGGCATGTGAAACCCGCATGTGGAGCATTCGTTTGTGTGGGATGCTCTACCAGGATCATTCCTAGATAATGCACTCAAAGGGCACTAAGCATAGAGTGTGAAAACTGAGTTTCCTTGAGAACTGCTTGGAAGCCTGATGGTTTGTGAAGTTAGTGAGCCAAATGGAGTTGTTCTCCCACAAGAAACACTCGGCTGATCCTTCTTCAATATGCCCTTCACCAACATGGAATGTTTCCTTGATTGAATTAGCTCTCACACCAATGTTTGCGTCTAGAGCCTTTGCATTGAGGGCTATCTGAAAACGGCTGTGGCGCTGAAGTTGCCTGTGAATAAGGAGTTGGTGGCATGTGAAACCCGCATGTGGAGCATTCGTTTGTGTGGGATGCTCACCAAGCTTCATTTCAGTCCTAGGCACTCAAAGGGCACTAAGCATAGAGTGTGAAAACTGAGTTTCCTTGAGAGCTGCTTGGAAGCCTGATGGTGAGTGAAGTTAGTGAGCCAAATGGAGTTGTTCTCCCACAAGAACCACTCGGCTGATCCTTCTTCAATATGCCCTTCACCAACATGCAGTGTTTCCTTGATTCAATTAGGTCTCACACCAATATTTGCGTCTAGAGCCTTTGCATTGAGGGCTATCTGAAAACGGCTGTGGCGCTGAAGTTGCCTGTGAATGTGGAGTTGGTGGCATGTGAAACCCGCATGTGGAGCATTTTTTTTGTGTGGGATGCTCACCAAGCTTCCTTTCAGTCCTAGGCACTCAAAGGGCACTAAGCATAGAGTGTGAAAACTGAGTTTCCTTGAGAACTGCTTGGAAGCCTGATGGTTTGTGAAGTTAGTGAGCCAAATGGAGTTGTTCTCCCAAAAGAACCACTCGGCTGATTCTTCTTCAATATGCCCTTCACCAGCATGCAGTGTTTCCTTGATTGAATTAGCTCTCACACCAATATTTGCGTCTAGAGCCTTTGCATTGAGAGCTATCTGAAAACGTCGGTGGCGTTGAAGTTGCCTGAGAATGTGGAGTTGGTGGCATGTGAAACCCGAATGTGGAGCATTCGTTTGTGTGGGATGCTCTACCAGGTTCATTGCTAGAAAATGCACTCAAAGGGCACTAAGCATAGAGTGTGAAAACTGAGTTTCCTTGAGAACTGCTTGGAAGCCTGATGGTGTGTGAAGTTAGTGAGCCAAATGGAGTTGTTCTCCCACAAGAAACACTTGGCTGATCCTTCTTCAATATGCCCTTCACCAACATGCAGTGTTTCCTTGATTGAATTAGCTCTCACACCAATATTTGTGTCTAGAGCCTTTGCATTGAGGGCTATCTGAAAATGGCTGTGGCGCTGAAGTTGCCTGAGAATGTGGAGTTGGTGTCATGTGAAACCCGCATGTGGAGCATTCGTTTGTGTGGGATGCTCACCAAGCTTCATTTCAGTCCCAGGCACTCAAAGGGAACTAAGCATAGTGTGTGAAAACTGAGATTCCTTGAGAGCTGCTTGGAAGCCTGATGGTGTGTAAAGTTAGTGAGCCAAATGGAGTTGTTCTCCCACAAGAAACACTCGGCTGATCCTTCTTCAATATGCCCTTCACCAACATGGAATGTTTCCTTGAATGAATTAGCTCTCACACCAATGTTTGCGTCTAGAGCCTTTGCATTGAGGGCTATCTGAAAACGGCTGTGGCGCTGAAGTTGCCTGTGAATGTGGAGTTGGTGGCATGTGAAACCCGCATGTGGAGCATTCGTTTGTGTGGGATGCTCACCAAGCTTCATTTCAGTCCTAGGCACTCAAAGGGCACTAAGCATAGAGTGTGAAAACTGAGTTTCCTTGAGAGCTGCTTGGAAGCCTGATGGTGTGTGAAGTTAGTGTGCCAAATGGAGTTGTTCTCCCACAAGAACCACTCGGCTGATCCTTCTTCAATATGCCCTTCACCAACATGCAGTGTTTCCTTGATTGAATTAGCTCTCACACCAATATTTGCGTCTAGAGCCTTTGCATTGATGGCTATCTGAAAACGGCTGTGGCGCTGAATTTGCCTGTGAATGTGGAGTTGGTGGCATGTGAAACCCGCATGTGGAGCATTTTTTTGTGTGGGATGCTCACCAAGCTTCATTTCAGTCCTAGGCTCACAAAGGGCACTAAGCATAGAGTGTGAAAACTGAGTTTCCTTGAGAGCTGCTTGGAAGCCTGATGGTGTGTGAAGTTAGTGAGCCAAATGGAGCTGTTCTCCCACAAGAACCACTCGGCTGATCCTTCTTCAATATGCCCTTCACCAACATGCTGTGTTTCCTGATTGAATTAGCTCTCACACAAATATTTGCGTCTAGAGCCTTTGCATTGAGGGCTATCTGAAAATGGCTGTGGCGCTGAAGTTGCCTGAGAATGTGGAGTTGGTGGCATGTGAAACCCGCATGTAGAGCATTCGTTTGTGTGGGATGCTCACCAAGCTTCATTTCAGTCCTAGGCACTCAAAGGGCACTAAGCATAGAGTGTGAAACCGGAGTTTCCTTGAGAGCTGCTTGGAAGCCTGATGGTGTGTAAAGTTAGTGATCCAAATGGAGTTGTTCTCCCACAAGAACCACTCGGCTGATCCTTCTTCAATATGCCCTTCACCAACATGCAGTGTTTCCTTGATTGAATTAGCTCTCACACCAATATTTGCGTCTAGAGCCTTTGCATTGATGGCTATCTGAAAACGGCTGTGGCGCTGAATTTGCCTGTGAATGTGGAGTTGGTGGCATGTGAAACCCGCATGTGGAGCATTTTTTTGTGTGGGATGCTCACCAAGCTTCATTTCAGTCCTAGGCTCACAAAGGGCACTAAGCATAGAGTGTGAAAACTGAGTTTCCTTGAGAGCTGCTTAGAAGCCTGATGGTGTGTGAAGTTAGTGAGCCAAATGGAGCTGTTCTCCCACAAGAACCACTCGGCTGATCCTTCTTCAATATGCCCTTCACCAACATGCTGTGTTTCCTGATTGAATTAGCTCTCACACAAATATTTGCGTCTAGAGCCTTTGCATTGAGGGCTATCTGAAAATGGCTGTGGCGCTGAAGTTGCCTGAGAATGTGGAGTTGGTGGCATGTGAAACCCGCATGTGGAGCATTCGGTTGTGTGGGATGCTCACCAAGCTTCATTTCAGTCCTAGGCACTCAAAGGGCACTAAGCATAGAGTGTGAAACCGGAGTTTCCTTGAGAGCTGCTTGGAAGCCTGATGGTGTGTAAAGTTAGTGAGCCAAATGGAGTTGTTCTCCCACAAGAACCACTCGGCTGATCCTTCTTCAATATGCCCTTCACCAACATGCAGTGTTTCCTTGATTGAATTAGCTCTCACACCAATATTTGCGTCTAGAGCCTTTGCATTGAGGGCTATCTGAAAATGGCTGTGGCGCTGAAGTTGCCTGAGAATGTGGAGTTGGTGGCATGTGAAACCCGCATGTGGAGCATTCGTTTGTGTGGGATGCTCTACCAGGTTCATTGCTAGATAATGCACTCAAAGGGCACTAAGCATAGCGTGTGAAAACTGAGTTTCCTTGAGAGCTGCTTGGAAGCCTGATGGTGTGTGAAGTTAGTGAGCCAAATGGAGTTGTTCTCCCACAAGAACCACTCGGCTGATCCTTCTTCAATATGCCCTTCACCAACATGCAGTGTTTCCTTGATTGAATTAGCTCTCACACCAATATTTGCGTCTAGAGCCTTTGCATTGAGGGCTATCTGAAAACGGATGTGGCGCTGAAGTTGCCTGAGAATGTGGAGTTGGTGGCATGTGAAACCCGAATGTGGAGCATTCGTTTGTGTGGGATGCTCACCAAGCTTCATTTCAGTCCTAGGCACTCAAAGGGCACTAAGCATAGAGTGTGAAAACTGAGTTTCCTTAGGAGCTGCTTGGAAGCCTGATGGTGTGTGAAGTTAGTGAGCCAAATGGAGCTGTTCTCCCACAAGAACCACTCGGCTGATCCTTCTTCAATATGCCCTTCACCAACATGCTGTGTTTCCTGATTGAATTAGCTCTCACACCAATATTTGCGTCTAGAGCCTTTGCATTGAGGGCTATGTGAAAATGGCTGTGGCGCTGAAGTTGCCTGAGAATGTGGAGTTGGTGGCATGTGAAACCCGCATGTGGAGCATTCGTTTGTGTGGGATGCTCTACCAGGTTAATTCCTAGAGAATGCACTCAAAGGGCACTAAGCATAGAGTGTGAAAACTGAGTTTTCTTGAGAGCTGCGTGGAAGCCTGATGGTGTGTGAAGTTAGCGAACCAAATGGAGTTGTTCTCCCACAAGAACCACTCGGCTGATCCTTCTTCAATATGCCCTTCACCAACATGCAGTGTTTCCTTGATTGAATTAGCTCTCACACCAATATTTGCGTCTAGAGCCTTTGCATTGAGGGCTATCTGAAAACGGTTGTGGCGCTGAATTTGCCTGAGAATGTGGAGTTGGTGGCATGTGAAACCCGCATGTGGAGCATTCATTTGTGTGGGATGCTCACCAAGCTTCTTTCAGTCCTAGGCACTCAAATGGCACTAAGCATAGAGTGTGAAAACTGAGTTTCCTTGAGAGCTGCTTGGAAGCCTGATGGTGTGTAAAGTTAGTGAGCCAAATGGAGTTGTTCTCCCACAAGAACCACTCGCCTGATTCTTCTTCAATATGCCCTTCACCAACATGCAGTGTTTCCTTGATTGAATTAGCTCTCACACCAATATTTGCGTCTAGAGCCTTTGCATTGAGGGCTATCTGAAAACGGCTGTGGCGCTGAAGTTGCCTGAGAATGTGGAGTTGGTGGCATGTGAAACCCGCATGTGGAGCATTCGTTTGTGTGGGATGCTCTACCAGGTTCATTGCTAGATAATGTACTCAAAGGGCACTAAGCATAGAGTGTGAAAACTGAGTTTCCTTGAGAGCTGCTTGGAAGCCTGATGGTGTGTGAAGTTAGTGAGCCAAATGGAGTTGTTCTCCCAGAAGAAACACTTGGCTGATCCTTCTTCAATATGCCCTTCACCAACATGCAGTGTTTCCTTGATTGAATTATCTCTCACACCAATATTTGCGTCTAGAGCCTTTGCATTGAGGGCTATCTGAAAACGGCTGTGGCACTGAAGTTGCCTGTGAATAAGGAGTTGGTGGCATGTGAAACCCGCATGTGGAGCATTCGTTTGTGTGGGATGCTCACGAAGCTTCATTTCAGTCCTAGGCACTCAAAGGGCACTAAGCATAGAGTGTGAAAACTGAGTTTCCTTGAGAGCTGCTTGGAAGCCTGATGGTAAGTGAAGTTAGTGAGCCAAATGGAGTTGTTCTCCCACAAGAACCACTCGGCTGATCCTTCTTCAATATGCCCTTCACCAACATGCAGTGTTTCCTTGATTGAATTAGCTCTCACACCAATATTTGCGTCTAGAGCCTTTGCATTGACGGCTATCTGAAAACGGCTGTGGCGCTGAAGTTGCCTGTGAATGTGGAGTTGGTGGCATGTGAAACCCGCATGTGGAGCATTCGTTTGTGTGGGATGCTCTACTAGGATCATTCCTAGATAATGCACTCAAAGGGCACTAAGCATAGAGTGTGAAAACTGAGTTTCCTTGAGAACTGCTTGGAAGCCTGATGTTTTGTGAAGTAAGTGAGCCAAATGGAGTTGTTCTCCCAAAAGAACCACTCGGCTGATTCTTCTTCAATATGCCCTTCACCAACATGCAGTGTTTCCTTGATTGAATTAGCTCTCACACCAATATTTGCGTCTAGAGCCTTTGCATTGAGAGCTATCTGAAAACGGCTGTGGCGTTGAAGTTGCCTGAGAATGTGGAGTTGGTGGCATGTGAAACCAGCATGTGGAGCATTCGTTTGTGTGGGATGCTCTACCAGGTTCATTGCTAGATAATGCACTCAAAGGGCACTAAGCATAGAGTGTGAAAACTGAGTTTCCTTGAGAACTGCTTGGAAGCCTGATGGTGTGTGAAGTTAGTGAGCCAAATGGAGTTGTTCTCCCAGAAGAAACACTTGGCTGATCCTTCTTCAATATGCCCTTCACCAACATGCAGTGTTTCCTTGATTGAATTAGCTCTCACACCAATATTTGCATCTAGAGCCTTTGCATTGAGGGCTATCTGAAAATGGCTGTGGCGCTGAAGTTGCCTGAGAATGTGGAGTTGGTGGCATGTGAAACCCGCATTTGGAGCATTCGTTTGTGTGGGATGCTCACCAAGCTTCATTTCAGTCCTAGGCACTCAAAGGGCACTAAGCATAGAGTGTGAAAACTGAGATTCCTTGAGAGCTGCTTGGAAGCCTGATGATGTGTAAAGTTAGTGAGCCAAATGGAGTTGTTCTCCCACAAGAAATACTCGGCTGATCCTTCTTCAATATGCCCTTCACCAACATGGAATGTTTCCTTGATTGAATTAGCTCTCACACAAATGTTTGCGTCTAGAGCCTTTGCATTGAGGGCTATCTGAAAACGGCTGTGGCGCTGAAGTTGCCTGAGAATGTGGAGTTGGTGGCATGTGAAACCCGCATGTGGAGCATTCGTTTGTATGGGATGCTCACCAAGCTTCATTTCAGTCCTAGGCACTCAAAGGGCACTAAGCATAGAGTGTGAAAACTGAGTTTCCTTGAGAGCTGCTTGGAAGCCTGATGGTGTGTAAAGTTAGTGAGCCAAATGGAGTTGTTCTCCCACAAGAAACACTCGGCTGATCCTTCTTCAATATGCCCTTCACCAACATGGAATGTTTCCTTGATTGAATTAGCTCTCACACCAATATTTGCATCTAGAGCCTTTGCATTGAGGGCTATCTGAAAACGGCTGTGGCGCTGGAGTTGCCTGTGAATGTGGAGTTGGTGGCATGTGAAACCCGAATGTGGAGCATTCGTTTGTGTGGGATGCTCACGAAGCTTCATTTCAGTCCTAGGCACTCAAACGGCACTAAGCATAGAGTGTGAAAACTGAGTTTCCTTGAGAGCTGCTTGGAAGCCTGATGGTGAGTGAAGTTAGTGAGCCAAATGGAGTTGTTCTCCCACAAGAACCACTCGGCTGATCCTTCTTCAATATGCCCTTCACCAACATGCAGTGTTTCCTTGATTGAATAGGCTCCCACACCAATACTTGCGTCTAGAGCCTTTGCATTGAGCGCTATCTGAAAACGGCTGTGGCGCTGAAGTTGCCTGTGAATGCGGAGTTGGTGGCATGTGAAACCCGCATGTGGAGCATTTTTTTGTGTGGGATGCTCACCAAGCTTCATTTCAGTCCTAGGCACACAAAGGGCACTAAGCAAAGAGTGTGAAAACTGAGTTTCCTTGAGAGCTGCTTGGAAGCCTGATGGTGTGTGAAGTTAGTGAGCCAAATGGAGTTGTTCTCCCACAAGAACCACTCGGCTGATCCTTCTTCAATATGCCCTTCACCAACATGCAGTGTTTCCTTGATTGAATTAGCTCTCACACCAATATTTGCATCTAGAGCCTTTGCATTGAGGGCTATCTGAAAACGGCTGTGGCGCTGAAGTTGCCTGTGAATGTGGAGTTGGTGGCATGTGAAACCCGCATGTGGAGCATTCGTTTGTGTGGGATGCTCTACCAGGTTCATTCCTAGATAATGCACTCAAAGGGCACTAAGCATAGAGTGTGAAAACTGAGTTTCCTTGAGAACTGCTTGGAAGCCTGATGGTTTGTGAAGTTAGTGAGCCAAATGGAGTTGTTCTCCCACAAGAACCACTCGGCTGATTCTTCTTCAATATGCCCTTCACCAACATGCAGTGTTTCCTTGATTGAATTAGCTCTCACACCAATATTTGCGCCTAGAGCCTTTGCATTGCGAGCTATCTGAAAATGGCTGTGGCGCTGAAGTTGCCTGAGAATGTGGAGTTGGTGGCATGTGAAACCCGAATGTGCAGCATTCGTTTGTGTGGGATGCTCACCAAGCTTCATTTCAGTCCTAGGCACTCAAAGGTAACTAAGTATAGAGTGTGAAAACTGAGTTTCCTTGAGAGCTGCTTGGAAGCCTGATGGTGTGTGAAGTTAGTGAGCCTCATGGAGCTGTTCTCCCACAAGAACCACTCGGCTGATCCTTCTTCAATATGCCCTTCACCAACATGCTGTGTTTCCTGATTGAATTAGCTCTCACACAAATATTTGCGTCTAGAGCCTTTGCATTGAGGGCTATCTGAAAATGGCTGTGGCGCTGAAGTTGCCTGAGAATGTGGAGTTGGTGGCATGTGAAACCCGCATGTGGAGCATTCGGTTGTGTGGGATGCTCACCAAGCTTCATTTCAGTCCTAGGCACTCAAAGGGCACTAAGCATAGAGTGTGAAACCTGAGTTTCCTTGAGAGCTGCTTGGAAGCCTGATGGTGTGTAAAGTTAGTGATCCAAATGGAGTTGTTCTCCCACAAGAACCACTCGGCTGATCCTTCTTCAATATGCCCTTCACCAACATGGAATGTTTCCTTGATTGAATTAGCTCTCACACCAATATTTGCGTCTAGAGCCTTTGCATTGATGGCTATCTGAAAATGGCTGTGGCGCTGAAGTTGCCTGTGAATGTGGAGTTGGTGGCATGTGAAACCCGCATGTGGAGCATTCGTTTGTGTGGGATGCTCTACCAGGTTCATTCCTAGATAATGCACTCAAAGGGCACTAAGCATAGAGTGTGAAAACTGAGTTTCCTTGAGAGCTGCTTGGAAGCCTGATGGTGTGTGAAGTTAGTGAGCCAAATGGAGCTGTTCTCCCACAAGAACCACTCGGCTGATCCTTCTTCAATATGCCCTTCACCAACATGCAGTGTTTCCTGATTGAATTAGCTCTCACACCAATATTTGCGTCTAGAGCCTTTGCATTGAGGGCTATCTGAAAATGGCTGTGGCGCTGAAGTTGCCTGAGAATGTGGAGTTGGTGGCATGTGAAACCCGCATGTGGAGCATTCGTTTGTGTGGGATGCTCACCAAGCTTCTTTCAGTCCTAGGCACTCCAATGGCACTAAGCATAGAGTGTGAAAACTGAGTTTCCTTGAGAGCTGCTTGGAAGCCTGATGGTGTGTAAAGTTAGTGAGCCAAATGGAGTTGTTCTCCCACAAGAACCACTCGCCTGATTCTTCTTCAATATGCCCTTCACCAACATGCAGTGTTTCCTTGATTGAATTAGCTCTCACACCAATATTTGCATCTAGAGCCTTTGCATTGAGGGCTATCTGAAAACGGCTGTGGCGCTGATTGCCTGAGAATGTGGAGTTGGTGGCATGTGAAACCCGCATGTGGAGCATTCGTTTGTGTGGGATGCTCTACCAGGTTCATTGCTAGATAATGCACTCAAAGGGCACTAAGCATAGAGTGTGAAAACTGAGTTTCCTTGAGAGCTGCTTGGAAGCCTGATGGTGTGTGAAGTTAGCGAGCCAAATGGAGTTGTTCTCCCACAAGAACCACTCGGCTGATACTTCTTCAATATACTCTTCACCAACATGCAGTGTTTCCTTGATTGAATTAGCTCTCACACCAATATTTGTGTCTAGAGCCTTTGCATTGAGGGCTATCTGAAAACGGCTGTGGCGCTGAAGTTGCCTGTGAATGTGGAGTTGGTGGAATGTGAAACCCGCATGTGGAGCATTCGTTTGTGTGGGATGCTCACCAAGCTTCATTTCGGTCCTAGGCACTCAAAGGGCACTAAGCATAGAGTGTGAAAACTGAGTTTCCTTGAGAGCTGCTTGGAAGCCTGATGGTGAGTGAAGTTAGTGAGCCAAATGGAGTTGTTCTCCCACAAGAACCACTCGGCTGATCCTTCTTCCATATGCCCTTCAGCAACATGCAGTGTTTCCTTGATTGAATTAGCTCTCACACCAATATTTGCGTCTAGAGCCTTTGCATTGACGGCTATCTGAAAACGGCTGTGGCGCTGAAGTTGCCTGAGAATGTGGAGTTGGTGGCATGTGAAACCCGCATGTGGAGCATTCGTTTGTGTGGGATGCTCACCAAGCTTCATTTCAGTCCTAGGCACTCAAAGGGCACTAAGGATAGAGTGTGAAAACTGAGTTTCCTTGAGAGCTGCTTGGAAGCCTGATGGTGTGTGAAGTTAGTGAGCCAAATGGAGTTGTTCTCCCACAAGAACAACTCGGCTGATCCTTCTTCAATATGCCCTTCACCAACATGCTGTGTTTCCTGATTGAATTAGCTCTCACACCAATATTTGCGTCTAGAGCCTTTGCATTGAGGGCTATCTGAAAAACGGCTGTGGCGCTGAAGTTGCCTGAGAATGTGGAGTTGGTGTCATGTGAAACCCGCATGTGGACCATTCGTTTGTGTGGGATGCTCTACCAGGTTAATTCCTAGATAATGCACTCAAAGGGCACTAAGCATAGAGTGTGAAAACTGAGTTTCCTTGAGAGCTGCTTGGAAGCCTGATGGTGTGTGAAGTTAGTGAGCCAAATGGAGTTGTTCTCCCACAAGAACCACTCGGCTGATCCTTCTTCAATATGCCCTTCACCAACATGCAGTGTTTCCTTGATTGAATTAGCTCTCACACCAATATTTGCGTCTAGAGCCTTTGCATTGAGGGCTATCTGAAAACGGCTGTGGCGCTGAAGTTGCCTGTGAATGTGGAGTTGGTGGCATGTGAAACCCGCATGTGGAGCATTCGTTTGTGTGGGATGCTCTACCAGGTTCATTGCTAGATAATGCACTCAAAGGGCACTAAGCATAGAGTGTGAAAACTGAGTTTCCTTGAGAGCTGCTTGGAAGCCTGATGGTGTGTGAAGTTAGTGAGCCAAATGGAGTTGTTCTCCCACAAGAACCACTCGGCTGATACTTCTTCAATATGCCCTTCACCAACATGCAGTGTTTCCTTGATTGAATTAGCTCTCACACCAATATTTGCGTCTAGAGCCTTTGCATTGAGGGCTATCTGAAAACGGCTGTGGCGCTGAAGTTGCCTGTGAATGTGGAGTTGGTGGAATGTGAAACCCGCATGTGGAGCATTCGTTTGTGTGGGATGCTCACCAAGCTTCATTTCAGTCCTAGGCACTCAAAGGGCACTAAGCATAGAGTGTGAAAACTGAGTTTCCTTGAGAGCTGCTTTTAAGCCTGATGGTGTGTGAAGTTAGTGAGCCAAATGGAGTTGTTCTCCCACAAGAACCACTCGGCTGATCCTTCTTCAATATGCCCTTCACCAACATGCAGTGTTTCCTTGATTGAATTAGCTCTCACTCCAATATTTGCTTCTAGAGCCTTTGCATTGAGGGCTATCTGAAAATGGCCTTGGGGCTGAAGTTGCGTGAGAATGTGGAGTTGGTGGCATGTGAAACCCGAATGTGGAGCATTCGTTTGTGTGGGATGCTCACCAAGCTTCTTTCAGTCCTAGGCACTCAAAGGGCACTAAGCATAGAGTGTGAAAACTGAGTTTCCTTGAGAGCTGCTTGGAAGCCTGATGGTGTGTGAAGTTAGTGAGCCAAATGGAGTTGTTCTCCCACAAGAACCACTCTGCTGATCCTTCATCAATATGCCCTTCATCAACATTGCAGTGTTTCCTTGATTGAATTAGCTTTCACACCAATATTTGCGTCTAGAGCCTTTGCACTGAGATCTATCTGAAAACGGCTGTGGCGCTGAAGTTGTCTGTGAATGTGGAGTTGGTGGCATGTGAAACCCGAATGTGGAGCATTCGTTTGTGTGGGATGCTCTACCAGGTTCATTCCTAGATAATGCACTCAAAGGGCACTAAGCATAGAGTGTGAAAACTGAGTTTCCTTGAGAGCTGCTTGGAAGCCTGATGGTGTGTGAAGTTAGTGAGCCAAATGGAGTTGTTCTCCCACAAGAACCACTCGGCTGATCCTTCTTCAATATGCCCTTCACCAACATGCAGTGTTTCATTGATTGAATTAGCTCTCACACCAATATTTGCGTCTAGAGCCTTTGCATTGAGGGCTATCTGAAAACGGCTGTGGCGCTGAAGTTACGTGAGAATGTGGAGTTGGTGGCATGTGAAAACCGCATGTGGAGCATTCGTTTGTGTGGGATGCTCACCAAGCTTCATTTCAGTCCTAGGCACTCAAAGGGCACTAAGCATAGAGTGTGAAAACTGAGTTTCCTTGAGAGCTGCTTGGAAGCCTGATGGTGTGTGAAGTTAGCGAGCCAAATGGAGTTGTTCTCCCACAAGAACCACTCGGCTGATCCTTCTTCAATATGCCCTTCAGCAACATGCAGTGTTTCCTTGATTGAATTAGCTCTCACACCAATATTTGCGTCTAGAGCCTTTGCATTGAGGGCTATCTGAAAATGGCTGTGGCGCTGAAGTTGCCTGTGAATGTGGAGTTGGTGGCATGTGAAACCCGCATGTGGAGCATTGGTTTGTGTGGGATGCTCACGAAGCTTCATTTCAGTCCTAGGCACTCAAAGGGCACTAAGCATAGAGTGTGAAAACTGAGTTTCCTTGAGAGCTGCTTGGAAGCCTGATGGTGTGTGAAGTTAGTGAGCCAAATGGAGTTGTTCTCCCACAAGAACCACTCGGCTGATACTTCTTCAATATGCCCTTCACCAACATGCAGTGTTTCTTTGATTGAATTAGCTCTCCAACAATATTTGCGTCTAGAGCCTTTGCATTGAGGGCTATCTGAAAACGGCTGTGGCACTGAAGTTGCGTGAGAATGTGGAGTTGGTGGCATGTGAAACCCGCATGTGGAGCATTCGTTTGTGTGGGATGCTCACCAAGCTTCATTTCAGTCCTAGGCACTCAAAGGGCACTAAGCATAGAGTGCGAAAACTGAGTTTCCTTGAGAGCTGCTTGGAAGCCTGATGGTGTGTGAAGTTAGTGAGCCAAATGGAGTTGTTCTCCCACAAGAACCACTCGGCTGATCCTTCTTCAATATGCCCTTCACCAACATGCAGTGTTTCCTTGATTGAATTAGCTCTCACACCAATATTTGCGTCTAGAGCCTTTGCATTGAGGGCTATCTGAAAACGGCTGTGGCGCTGAAGTTGCGTGAGAATGTGGAGTTGGTGGCATGTGAAACCCGCATGTGGAGCAATCGATTGTGTGGGATGCTCACCAAGCTTCATTTCAGTCCTAGGCACTCAAAGGGCACTAAGCATAGAGTGTGAAAACTGAGTTTCCTTGCGAGCTGCTTGGAAGACCGATGGTGTGTGAAGTTAGTGAGCCAAATGGAGTTGTTCTCCCACAAGAACCACTCGGCTGATCCTTCTTCAATATGCCCTTCACCAACATGCAGTGTTTCCTTGATTGAATTAGCTCTCACACCAATATTTGTGTCTAGAGCCTTTGCATTGAGGGCCCTCTGAAAACGGCTGTGGCTCTGAAGGTGCCTGAGAATGTGGAGTTGGTGGCATGTGAAACCCGAATGTGGAGCATTCGTTTGTGTGGGATGCTCACCAAGCTTCTTTCAGTCCTAGGCACTCAAAGGGCACTAAGCATAGAGTGTGAAAACTGAGTTTCCTTGCGAGCTGCTTGGAAGACCGATGGTGTGTGAAGTTAGTGAGCCAAATGGAGTTGTTCTCCCACAAGAACCACTCGGCAGATTCTTCTTCAATATGCCTTTCACCAACATGCAGTGTTTCCTTGATTGAATTAGCTCTCACACCAATATTTGCGTCTAGAGCCTTTGCATTGAGGGCTATCTGAAAACGCCTGTGGCGCTGAAGTTGCCTGTGAATGTGGAGTTGGTGGCATGTGAAACCCGCATGTGGAGCATTCGTTTGTGTGGGATGCTCTACCAGGTTCATTCCTAGATAACGCACTCAAAGGGCACTAAGCATAGAGTGTGAAAACTGAGTTTCCTTGAGAGCTGCTTGGAAGCCTGATGGTATGTGAAGTTAGTGAGCCAAATGGAGTTGTTCTCCCACAAGAACCACTCGGCTGATCCTTCTTCAATATGCCCTTCACCAACATGCAGTGTTTCCTTGATTGAATTAGCTCTCACACCAATATTTGCGTCTAGAGCCTTTGCATTGAGGGCTATCTGAAAACGGCTGTGGCGCTGAAGTTACGTGAGAATGTGGAGTTGGTGGCATGTGAAAACCGCATGTGGAGCATTCGTTTGTGTGGGATGCTCACCAAGCTTCATTTCAGTCCTAGGCACTCAAAGGGCACTAAGCATAGAGTGTGAAAACTGAGTTTCCTTGAGAGCTGCTTGGAAGCCTAATGGTGTGTGAAGTTAGTGAGCCAAATGGAGTTGTTCTCCCACAAGAAGCACTCTGCTGATCCTTCTTCAATAAGCCCTTCACCAACATGCAGTGTTTCCTTGATTGAATTAGCTCTCACACCAATATTTGCGTCTAGAGCCTTTTGCATTGAGATCTATCTGAAAACGGCTGAGGCACTGAAGTTGCCTGTGAATGTGGAGTTGGTGGCATGTGAAACCCGCATGTGGAGCATTCGTTTGTGTGGGATGCTCTACCAGGTTCATTCCTAGATAATGCACTCAAAGGGCACTAAGCATAGAGTGTGAAAACTGAGTTTCCTTGAGAGCTGCTTGGAAGCCTGATGGTGTGTCAATTTAGTGAGCCAAATGGAGTTGTTCTCCCACAAGAACCACTCGGCTGATACTTCTTCAAAATGCCCTTCACCAACATGCAGTGTTTCTTTGATTGAATTAGCTCTCCAACAATATTTGCGTCTAGAGCCTTTGCATTGAGGGCTATCTGAAAACGGCTGTGGCACTGAAGTTGCCTGTGAATGTGGAGTTGGTGGCATGTGAAACCCGCATGTGGAGCATTCGTTTGTGTGGGATGCTCACCAAGCTTCATTTCAGTCCTAGGCACTCAAAGGGCACTAAGCATAGAGTGTGAAAACTGAGTTTCCTTGAGAGCTGCTTGGAAGCCTGATGGTGTGTGAAGTTAGTGAGCCAAATGGAGTTGTTCTCCCACAAGAACCACTCGGCTGATCCTTCTTCAATATGCCCTTCACCAACATTGCAGTGTTTCCTTGATTGAATTAGCTCTCACACCAATATTTGCGTCTAGAGCCTTTGCATTGAGGGCTATCTGAAAACGGCTGTGGCGCTGAAGTTACGTGAGAATGTGGCGTTGGTGGCATGTGAAAACCGCATGTGGAGCATTCGTTTGTGTGGGATGCTCACCAAGCTTCATTTCAGTCCTAGGCACTCAAAGGGCACTAAGCATAGAGTGTGAAAACTGAGTTTCCTTGCGAGCTGCTTGGAAGCCTGATGGTGTGTGAAGTTAGTGAGCCAAATGGAGTTGTTCTCCCACAAGAACCACTCGGCTGATCCTTCTTCAATATGCCCTTCAGCAACATGCAGTGTTTCCTTGATTGAATTAGCTCTCACATCAATATTTGCGTCTAGAGCCTTTGCATTGAGGGCTATCTGAAAACGGCTGTGGCGCTGAAGTTGCGTGAGAATGTGGAGTTGGTGGCATGTGAAACCCGCATGTGGAGCAATCGATTGTGTGGGATGCTCACCAAGCTTCATTTCAGTCCTAGGCACTCAAAGGGCACTAAGCATAGAGTGTGAAAACTGAGTTTCCTTGCGAGCTGCATGGAAGACCGATGGTGTGTGAAGTTAGTGAGCCAAATGGAGTTGTTCTCCCACAAGAACCACTCGGCTGATCCTTCTTCAATATGCCCTTCACCAACATGCAGTGTTTCCTTGATTGAATTAGCTCTCACACCAATATTTGTGTCTAGAGCCTTTGCATTGAGGGCCCTCTGAAAATGGCTGTGGCTCTGAAGTTGCCTGAGAATGTGGAGTTGGTGGCATGTGAAACCCGCATGTGGAGCATTCGTTTGTGTGGGATGCTCACCAAGCTTCATTTCAGTCCTAGGCACTCAAAGGGCACTAAGCATAGAGTGTGAAAACTGAGTTTCCTTGAGAGCTGCTTGGAAGCCTGATGGGGTGTGAAGTTAGTGAGCCAAATGGAGTTTTTCTCCCACAAGAACCACTCGGCTGATCCTTCTTCAACATGCCCTTCACCAACATGCAGTGTTTCCTTGATTGAATTAGCTTTCACACCAATATTTGCGTCTAGAGCCTTTGCATTGAGGGCTATCTGAAAATGGCTGTGGCGCTGAAGTTGCCTGTGAATGTGGAGTTGGTGTCATGTGAAACCCGCATGTGGAGCATTCGTTTGTGTGGGATGCTCTACCAGGTTCATTCCTAGATAATGCACTCAAAGGGCACTAAGCATAGAGTGTGAAAACTGAGTTTCCTTGAGAGCTGCTTGGAAGCCTGATGGTGTGTGAAGTTAGTGAGCCAAATGGAGTTGTTCTCCCACAAGAACCACTCTGCTGATCCTTCTTCAATATGCTCTTCACCAACATGCAGTGTTTCCTTGATTGAATTAGCTCTCACACCAATATTTGCGTCTAGAGCCTTTGCATTGAGGGCTATCTGAAAACGGCTGTGGCGCTGAAGTTGCCTGTGAATGTGGAGTTGGTGGCATGTGAATCCCGCATGTGGAGCATTCGTTTGTGTGGGATGCTCTACCAGGTTCATTCCTAGATAATGCACTCAAAGGGCACTAAGCATAGAGTGTGAAAACTGAGTTTCCTTGAGAGCTGCTTGGAAGCCTGTTGGTGTGTGAAGTTAGCGAGCCAAATTGAGTTGTTCTCCCACAAGAACCACTCGGCTGATCCTTCTTCAATATGCCCTTCACCAACATGCAGTGTTTCTTTGATTGAATTAGCTCTCCAACAATATTTGCGTCTAGAGCCTTTGCATTGAGGGCTATCTGAAAACGGCTGTGGCACTGAAGTTGCCTGAGAATGTGGAGTTGGTGGCATGTGAAACCCGCATGTGGAGCATTCGTTTGTGTGGGATGCTCACCAAGCTTCATTTCAGTCCTAGGCACTCAAAGGGCACTAAGCATAGAGTGTCAAAACTGAGTTTCCTTGAGAGCTGCTTGGAAGCCTGATGGTGTGTGAAGTTAGTGAGCCAAATGGAGTTGTTCTCCCACAAGAACCACTCGGCTGATCCTTCTTCAATATGCCCTTCACCAACATGCAGTGTTTCCTTGATTCAATTAGCTCTCACACCAATATTTGCGTCTAGAGCCTTTGCATTGAGGGCTATCTGAAAACGGCTGTGGCGCTGAAGTTGCCTGAGAATGTGGAGTTGGTGGCATGTGAAACCCGCATGTGGAGCAATCGATTGTGTGGGATGCTCACCAAGCTTCATTTCAGTCCTAGGCACTCAAAGGGCACTAAGCATAGAGTGTGAAAACTGAGTTTCCTTGAGAGCTGCTTGGAAGCCTGATGGTGTGTGAAGTTAGTGAGCCAAATGGAGTTGTTCTCCCACAAGAACCACTCGGCTGATCCTTCTTCAATATGCCCTTCACCAACATGCTGTGTTTCCTTGATTGAATTAGCTCTCACACCAATATTTGCGTCTAGAGCCTTTGCATTGAGGGCTATCTGAAAACGGCTGTGGCACTGAAGTTGCCTGAGAATGTGGAGTTGCTGGCATGTGAAACCCGCATGTGGAGCATTCGTTTGTGTGGGATGCTCTACCACGTTAATTCCTAGAGAATGCACTCAAAGGGCACTAAGCATAGAGTGTGAAAACTGAGTTTCCTTGAGAGCTGCTTGGAAGCCTGATGGTGTGTGAAGTTAGTGAGCCAAATGGAGTTGTTCTCCCACAAGAACCACTCGGCTGATCCTTCTTCAATATGCCCTACACCAACATGCAGTGTTTCCTTGATTGAATTAGCTCTCACACCAATATTTGCGTCTAGAGCCTTTGCATTGAGGGCTATCTGAAAACGGCTGTGGCACTGAAGTTGCCTGAGAATGTGGAGTTGGTGGCATGTGAAAACCGCATGTGGAGCATTCGTTTGTGTGGGATGCTCTACCACGTTAATTCCTAGAGAATGCACTCAAAGGGCACTAAGCATAGAGTGTGAAAACTGAGTTTCCTTGAGAGCTGCTTGGAAGCCTGATGGTGTGTAAAGTTAGTGAGCCAAATGGAGTTGTTCTCCCACAAGAACCACTCGGCTGATCCTTCTTCAATATGCCCTTCACCAACATGCAGTGTTTCCTTGATTGAATTAGCTCTCACACCAATATTTGCGTCTAGAGCCTTTGCATTGAGGGCTATCTGAAAACGGCTGTGGCGGTGAAGTTGCCTGTGAATGTGGAGTTGGTGGCATGTGAAACTCGCATGTGGAGCATTCGTTTGTGTGGGATGCTCTACCAGGTTCATTCCTAGATATTGCACTGAAAGGGCACTAAGCATAGAGTGTGAAAACTGAGTTTCCTTGAGAGCTGCTTGGAAGCCTGATGGTGTGTGAAGTTAGTGAGCCAAATGGAGTTGTTCTCCCACAAGAACCACTCTGCTGATCCTTCTTCAATATGCCCTTCACCAACATGCAGTGTTTCCTTGATTGAATTAGCTCTCACACCAATATATGCATCTAGAGCCTTTGCATTGAGGGCTATCTGAAAACGGCTGTGGCGCTGAAGTTGCCTGTGAATGTGGAGTTGGTGGCATGTGAAACCCGCATGTGGAGCATTCGTTTGTGTGGGATGCTCTACCAGGTTCATTCCTAGATAATGCACTCAAAGGGCACTAAGAATAGAGTGTGATAACTGAGTTTCCTTGAGAGCTGCTTGGAAGCCTGATGGTGTGTGAAGTTAGTGAGCCAAATGGAGTTGTTCTCCCACAAGAACCACTCGGCTGATCCTTCTTCAATATGCCCTTCACCAACATGCTGTGTTTCCTTGATTGAATTAGCTCTCACACAAATATTTGCGTCTAGAGCCTTTGCATTGAGGGCTATCTGAAAACGGCTGTGGCGCTGAAGTTGCCTGAGAATGTGGAGTTGGTGGCATGTGAAACCCGCATGTGGAGCATTCGTTTGTGTGGGATGCTCTACCACGTTAATTCCTAGATAATGCAGTGAAAGGGCACTAAGCATAGAGTGTGAAAACTGAGTTTCCTTGGGAGCTGCTTGGAAGCCTGATGGTGTGTGAAGTTAGTGAGCCAAATGGAGTTGTTCTCCCACAAGAACCACTCGGCTGATCCTTCTTCAATATGCCCTTCACCAACATGCAGTGTTTCCTTGATTGAATTAGCTCTCACACCAATATTTGCGTCTAGAGCCTTTGCATTGAGGGCTATCTGAAAACGGCTGTGGCGCTGAAGTTGCCTGTGAATAAGGAGTTGGTGGCATGTGAAACCCGCATGTGGAGCATTCGTTTGTGTGGGATGCTCACCAAGCTTCATTTCAGTCCTCGGCACTCAAAGGGCACTAAGCATAGAGTGTGAAAACTGAGTTTCCTTGAGAGCTGCTTGGAAGCCTGATGGTGTGTGAAGTTAGTGAGCCAAATGGAGTTGTTCTCCCACAAGAACCACTCGGCTGATCCTTCTTCAATATGCCCTTCACCAACATGCAGTGTTTCCTTGATTGAATTAGCTCTCACACCAATATTTGCGTCTAGAGCCTTTGCATTGAGGGCTATCTGAAAACGGCTGTGGCGCTGAAGTTGCCTGTGAATGTGGAGTTGGTGGCATGTGAAACCCGCATGTGGAGCATTCGTTTGTGTGGGATGCTCTACCAGGTTCATTGCTAGATAATGCACTCAAAGGGCACTAAGAATAGAGTGTGATAACTGAGTTTCCTTGAGAGCTGCTTGGAAGCCTGATGGTGTGTGAAGTTAGTGAGCCAAATGGAGTTGTTCTCCCACAAGAACCACTCGGCTGATCCTTCTTCAATATGCCCTTCACCAACATGCTGTGTTTCCTTGATTGAATTAGCTCTCACACAAATATTTGCGTCTAGAGCCTTTGCATTGAGGGCTATCTGAAAACGGCTGTGGCGCTGAAGTTGCCTGAGAATGTGGAGTTGGTGGCATGTGAAACTCGCATGTGGAGCATTCGTTTGTGTGGGATGCTCTACCACGTTAATTCCTAGAGAATGCACTGAAAGGGCACTAAGCATAGAGTGTGAAAACTGAGTTTCCTTGAGAGCTGCTTGGAAGCCTGATGGTGTGTGAAGTTAGTGAGCCAAATGGAGTTGTTCTCCCACAAGAACCACTCGGCTGATCCTTCTTCAATATGCCCTTCACCAACATGCAGTGTTTCCTTGATTGAATTAGCTCTCACACCAATATTTGTGTCTAGAGCCTTTGCATTGAGGGCTATCTGAAAACGGCTGTGGCCCTGACGTTGCCTGTGAATGTGGAGTTGGTGGCATGTGAAACCCGCATGTGGAGCATTCGTTTGTGTGGGATGCTCACCAAGCTTCATTTCAGTCCTAGGCACTCAAAGGGCACTAAGCATAGAGTGTGAAAACTGAGTTTCCTTAAGAGCTGCTTGGAAACCTGATGGTGTGTGAAGTTAGTGCGCCAAATGGAGTTGTTCTCCCACAAGAACCAGTCGGCTGATCCTTCTTCAATATGCCCTTCACCAACATGCAGTGTTTCCTTGATTGAATTAGCTCTCACACCAATATTTGTGTCTAGAGCCTTTGCATTGAGGGCTATCTGAAAACGGCTGTGGCGCTGAAGTTGCCTGAGAATGTGGAGTTGGTGGCATGTGAAACCCGCATGTGGAGCATTCGTTTGTGTGGGATGCTCACCAAGCTTCATTTCAGTCCTAGGCACTCAAAGGGCACTAAGCATAGAGTGTGAAAACTGAGTTTCCTTGAGAGCTGCTTGGAAGCCTGATGGTGTGTGAAGTTAGTGAGCCAAATGGACTTGTTCTCCCACAAGAACCACTCGGCTGATCCTTCTTCAATATGCCCTTCACCAACATGCAGTGTTTCCTTGATTGAATTAGCTCTCACACCAATATATGCATCTAGAGCCTTTGCATTGAGGGCTATCTGAAAACGGCTGTGGCGCTGAAGTTGCCTGTGAATGTGGAGTTGGTGGCATGTGAAACCCGCATGTGGAGCATTCGTTTGTGTGGGATGCTCTACCAGGTTCATTGCTAGATAATGCACTCAAAGGGCACTAAGAATAGAGTGTGAAAACTGAGTTTCCTTGAGAGCTGCTTGGAAGCCTGATGGTGTGTGAAGTTAGTGAGCCAAATGGAGTTGTCCTCCCACAAGAACCACTCGGCTGATCCTTCTTCAATATGCCCTTCACCAACATGGAATGTTTCCTTGATTGAATTAGCTCTCACACCAATGTTTGCGTCTAGAGCCTTTGCATTGAGGGCTATCTGAAAACAGCTGTGGCGCTGAAGTTGCCTGTGAATAAGGAGTTGGTGGCATGTGAAACCCGCATGTGGAGCATTCGTTTGTGTGGGATGCTCACCAAGCTTCATTTCAGTCCTAGGCACTCAAAGGGCACTAAGCATAGAGTGTGAAAACTGAGTTTCTTTGAGAGCTGCTTGGAAGCCTGATGGTGAGTAGAGTTAGTGAGCCAAATGGAGTTGTTCTCCCACAAGAACCACTCGGCTGATCCTTCTTCAATATGCCCTTCACCAACATGGAATGTTTCCTTGATTGAATTAGCTCTCACACCAATATTTGCGTCTAGAGCCTTTGCATTGAGGGCTATCTGAAAACGGCTGTGGCGCTGAAGTTGCCTGTGAATGTGGAGTTGGTGGCATGTGAAACCCGCATGTGGAGCATTCGTTTGTGTGGGATGCTCTAGACGGTTCATTCCTAGATAATGCACTCAAAGGGCACTAAGAATAGAGTGTGATAACTGAGTTTCCTTGAGAGCTGCTTGGAAGCCTGATGGTGTGTGAAGTTAGTGAGCCAAATGGAGTTGTTCTCCCACAAGAACCACTCTGCTGATCCTTCTTCAATATGCCCTTCACCAATATGCTGTGTTTCCTTGATTGAATTAGCTCTCACACCAATATTTGCGTCTAGAGCCTTTGCATTGAGGGCTATCTGAAAACGGCTGTGGCGCTGAACTTGCCTGTGAATGTGGAGTTGGTGTCATGTGAAACCCGCATGTGGAGCATTCGTTTGTGTGGGATGCTCTACCAGGATCATTCCTAGATAATGCACTCAAAGGGCACTAAGCATAGAGTGTGAAAACTGAGTTTCCTTGAGAGCTGCTTGGAAGCCTGATGGTTTGTGATGTTAGTGAGCCAAATGGAGTTGTTCTCCCAAAAGAACCACTCGGCTGATTCTTCTTCAATATGCCCTTCACCAACATGCAGTGTTTCCTTGATTGAATTAGCTCTCACACCAATATTTGTGCCTAGAGCCTTTGCATTGAGAGCTATCTGAAAACGGCTGTGGCGCTGAAGTTGCCTGAGAATGTGGAGTTGGTGGCATGTGAAACCCGCATGTGGAGCATTCGTTTGTGTGGGATGCTCACCAAGCTTCATTTCAGTCCTAGGCACTCAAAGGGCACTAAGCATAGAGTGTGAAAACTGAGTTTCCTTAGGAGCTGCTTGGAAGCCTGATGGTGTGTGAAGTTAGTGAGCCAAATGGAGCTGTTCTCCCACAAGAACCCCTCGGCTGATCCTTCTTCAATATGCCCTTCACCAACATGCAGTGTTTCCTGATTGAATTAGCTCTCACACCAATATTTGCGTCTAGAGCCTTTGCATTGAGGGCTATCTGAAAATGGCTGTGGCGCTGAAGTTGCCTGTGAATGTGGAGTTGGTGGCATGTGAAACCCGCATGTGGAGCATTCGTTTGTGTGGGATGCTCTACCAGGTTCATTGCTAGATAATGCACTCAAAGGGCACTAAGCATAGAGTGTGAAAACTGAGTTTCCTGGAGAGCTGCTTGGAAGCCTGATGGTGTGTGAAGTTAGTGAGCCAAATGGAGTTGTTCTCCCACAAGAACCACTCGGCTGATCCTTCTTCAATATGCCCTTCACCAACATGCAGTGTTTCCTTGATTGAATTAGCTCTCACACCAATATTTGCGTCTAGAGCCTTTGCATTGAGGGCTATCTGAAAACGGCTGTGGCGCTGAAGTTGCCTGTGAATGTGGAGTTGGTGGCATGTGAAACCCGCATGTGGAGCATTTTTTTGTGTGGGATGCTCACCAAGATTCATTTCAGTCCTAGGCACTCAAAGGGCACTAAGCATAGAGTGTGAAAACTGAGTTTCCTTGAGAGCTGCTTGGAAGCCTGATGGTGTGTGAAGTTAGTGAGCCAAATGGAGTTGTTCTCCCACAAGAACCACTCGGCTGATCCTTCTTCAATATGCCCTTCACCAACATGCAGTGTTTCCTTGATTGAATTAGCTCTCACACCAATATTTGCGTCTAGAGCCTTTGCATTGAGGGCTATCTGAAAACGGCTGTGGCGCTGAAGTTGCCTGTAAATGTGGAGTTGGTGGCATGTGAAACCCGCATGTGGAGCATTCGTTTGTGTGGGATGCTCTACCAGGATCATTCCTAGATAATGCACTCAAAGGGCACTAAGCATAGAGTGTGAAAACTGAGTTTCCTTGAGTACTGCTTGGAAGCCTGATGGTGAGTGAAGTTAGTGAGCCAAATGGAGTTGTTCTCCCAAAAGAACCACTCGGCTGGTTCTTCTTCAATATGCCCTTCACCAACATGCAGTGTTTCCTTGATTGAATTAGCTCTCACACAAATATTTGCGTCTAGAGCCTTTGCTTTGAGAGCTATCTGAAAACGTCTGTGGCGCTGAAGTTGCCTGTGAATGTGGAGTTGGTGGCATGTGAAACCCGAATGTGGAGCATTCGTTTGTGTGGGATGCTCTACCAGGTTCATTGCTAGATAATGCACTCAAAGGCACTATCATAGAGTGTGAAAACTGAGTTTCCTTGAGAACTGCTTGGAAGCCTGGTGGTGTGTGAAGTTAGTGAGCCAAATGGAGTTGTTCTCCCACAAGAACCACTCGGCTGATCCTTCTTCAATATGCCCTTCACCAACATGCAGTGTTTCCTTGATTGAATTAGCTCTCACACCAATATTTGTGTCTAGAGCCTTTGCATTGAGGGCTATCTGAAAACGGCGGTGGCGCTGAAGTTGCCTGAGAATGTGGAGTTGGTGGCATGTGAAACCCGCATGTGGAGCATTCGTTTGTGTGGGATGCTCACCAAGCTTCATTTCACTCCTAGGCACTCAAAGGGCACTAAGCATAGAGTGTGAAAACTGAGATTCCTTGAGAGCTGCTTGGAAGCCTGATGGTTTGTGAAGTTAGTGAGCCAAATGGAGTTGTTCTCCCACAAGAAACACTCGGCTGATCCTTCTTCAATATGCCCTTCACCAACATGGAATGTTTCCTTGATTGAATTATCTCTCACACCAATGTTTGCGTCTAGAGCCTTTGCATTGAGGGCTATCTGAAAACGGCTGTGGCGCTGAAGTTGCCTGTGAATGTGGAGTTGGTGGCATGTGAAACCCGCATGTGGAGCATTGGTTTGTGTGGGATGCTCACGAAGCTTCATTTCAGTCCTAGGCACTCAAAGGGCACTAAGCATAGAGTGTGAAAACTGAGTTTCCTTGAGAGCTGCTTGGAAGCCTGATGGTGTGTGAAGTTAGTGAGCCAAATGGAGTTGTTCTCCCACAAGAACCACTCGGCTGATCCTTCTTCAATATGCCCTTCACCAACATGCAGTGTTTCCTTGATTGAATTAGCTCTCACACCAATATTTGCGTCTAGAGCCTTTGCATTGAGGGCTATCTGAAACGGCTGTGGCGCTGAAGTTGCCTGTGAATGTGGAGTTGGTGGCATGTGAAACCCGCATGTGGAGCATTCGTTTGTGTGGGATGCTCTACCAGGATCATTCCTAGATAATGCACTCAAAGGGCACTAAGCATAGAGTGTGAAAACTGAGTTTCCTTGAGAACTGCTTGGAAGCCTGATGGTTTGAGAAGTTAGTGAGCCAAATGGAGTTGTTCTCACATAGGAACCACTCGGCTGATCCTTCTTCAATATGCCCTTCACCAACATGCAGTGTTTCCTTGATTGAATTAGCTCTCACACCAATATTTGCGTCTAGAGCCTTTGCATTGAGGGCTATCTGAAAACGGCTGTGGCGCTGAAGTTGCCTGTGAATGTGGAGTTGGTGGCATGTGAAACCCGCATGTGGAGCATTCTTTTGTGTGGGATGCTCACCAAGCTTCATTTCAGTCCAAGGCACTCAAAGGGCACTAAGCATAGAGTGTGAAAACTGAGTTTCCTTGAGAGCTGCTTGGAAGCCTGATGGTGTGTCAAGTTAGTGAGCCAAATGGACTTGTTCTCCCACAAGAACCACTCGGCTGATCCTTCTTCAATATGCCCTTCACCAACATGCTGTGTTTCCTTGATTGAATTAGCTCTCACACCAATATTTGCGTCTAGAGCCTTTGCATTGAGGGCTATCTGAAAACGGCTGTGGCGCTGAAGTTGCCTGTGAATGTGGAGTTGGTGGCATGTGAAACCCGCATGTGGAGCATTCGTTTGTGTGGGATGCTCACCAAGCTTCATTTCCGTCCTAGGCACTCAAAGGGCACTAAGCATAGAGTGTGAAAACTGAGTTTCTTTGAGAGCTGCTTGGAAGCCTGATGGTGTGTGAAGTTAGTGAGCCAAATGGAGTTGTTCTCCCACAAGAACCACTCGGCTGATCCTTCTTCAATATGCCCTTCACCAACATGCAGTGTTTCCTTGATTGAATTAGCTCTCACACCAATATTTGCGTCTAGAGCCTTTGCATTGAGGGCTATCTGAAAATGGCTGTGGCGCTGAAGTTGCCTGTGAATGTGGAGTTGGTGGCATGTGAAACCCGCATGTGGAGCATTTTTTTGTGTGGGATGCTCACCAAGCTTCATTTCAGTCCTAGGCACTCAAAGGGCACTAAGCATAGAGTGTGAAAACTGAGTTTCCTTGAGAGCTGCTTGGAAGCCTGATGGTGTGTGAAGTTAGTGAGCCAAATGGAGTTGTTCTCCCACAAGAACCACTCGGCTGATCCTTCTTCAATATGCCCTTCACCAACATGCAGTGTTTCCTTGATTGAATTAGCTCTCACACCAATATTTGCGTCTAGAGCCTTTGCATTGAGGGCTATCTGAAAACGGCTGTGGCGCTGAAGTTGCCTGTAAATGTGGAGTTGGTGGCATGTGAAACCCGCATGTGGAGCATTCGTTTGTGTGGGATGCTCTACCAGGATCATTCCTAGATCATGCACTCAAAGGGCACTAAGCATAGAGTGTGAAAACTGAGTTTCCTTGAGAACTGCTTGGAAGCCTGATGGTTTGTGAAGTTAGTGAGCCAAATGGAGTTGTTCTCCCACAAGAAACACTCGGCTGATCCTTCTTCAATATGCCCTTCACCAACATGCAGTGTTTCCTTGATTGAATTATCTCTCACCACCAATGTTTGCGTCTAGAGCCTTTGCATTGAGGGCTATCTGAAAACGGCTGTGGCGCTGAAGTTGCCTGTGAATAAGGAGTTGGTGGCATGTGAAACCCGCATGTGGAGCATTCGTTTGTGTGGGATGCTCACCAAGCTTCATTTCAGTCCTAGGCACTCAAAGGGCACTAAGCATAGAGTGTGAAAACTGAGTTTCCTTGAGAGCTGCTTGGAAGCCTGATGGTGAGTGAAGTTAGTGAGCCAAATGGAGTTGTTCTCCCACAAGAACCACTCGGCTGATCCTTCTTCAATATGCCCTTCACCAACATGCAGTGTTTCCTTGATTCAATTAGGTCTCACACCAATATTTGCGTCTAGAGCCTTTGCATTGAGGGCTATCTGAAAACGGATGTGGCGCTGAAGTTGCCTGTGAATGTGGAGTTGGTGGCATGTGAAACCCGCATGTGGAGCATTTTTTTTGTGTGGGATGCTCACCAAGATTCCTTTCAGTCCTAGGCACTCAAAGGGCACTAAGCATAGTGTGAAAACTGAGTTTCCTTGAGAGCTGCTTGAAGCCTGATGGTGTGTGAAGTTAGTGAGCCAAATGGAGTTGTTCTGCCACAAGAACCAGTCGGCTGATCCTTCTTCAATATGCCCTTCACCAACATGCAGTGTTTCCTTGATTGAATTAGCTCTCACACCAATGTTTGCGTCTAGAGCCTTTGCATTGAGGGCTATCTGAAAACAGCTGTGGCGCTGAAGTTGCCTGTGAATAAGGAGTTGGTGGCATGTGAAACCCGCATGTGGAGCATTCGTTTGTGTGGGATGCTCACCAAGCTTCATTTCAGTCCTAGGCACTCAAAGGGCACTAAGCATAGAGTGTGAAAACTGAGTTTCTTTGAGAGCTGCTTGGAAGCCTGATGGTGAGTGAAGTTAGTGAGCCAAATGGAGTTGTTCTCCCACAAGAACCACTCGGCTGATCCTTCTTCAATATGCCCTTCACCAACATGGAATGTTTCCTTGATTGAATTAGCTCTCACACGAATATTTGCGTCTAGAGCCTTTGCATTGAGGGCTATCTGAAAACAGCTGTGGCGCTGAAGTTGCCAGTGAATGTGGAGTTGGTGGCATGTGAAACCCGCATGTGGAGCATTCGTTTGTGTGGGATGCTCTACCAGGTTCATTGCTAGATAATGCACTCAAAGGGCACTAAGAATAGAGTGTGATAACTGAGTTTCCTTGAGAGCTGCTTGGAAGCCTGATGGTGTGTGAAGTTAGTGAGCCAAATGGAGTTGTTCTCCCACAAGAACCACTCTGCTGATCCTTCTTCAATATGCCCTTCACCAACATGCTGTGTTTCCTTGATTGAATAGCTCTCACACCAATATTTGCGTCTAGAGCCTTTGCATTGAGGGCTATCTGAAAACGGCTGTGGCGCTGAAGTTGCCTGAGAATGTGGAGTTGGTGTCATGTGAAACCCGCATGTGGAGCATTCGTTTGTGTGGGATGCTCTACCACGTTAATTCCTAGAGAATGCACTCAAAGGGCACCAAGCATAGAGTGTGAAAACTGAGTTTCCTTGAGAACTGCTTGGAAGCCTGATGGTGTGTGAAGTTAGTGAGCCAATGGAGTTGTTCTCCCACAAGAACCACTCGGCTGATCCTTCTTCAATATGCCCTTCACCAACATGCAGTGTTTCCTTGATTGAATTAGCTCTCACACCAATATTTGCGTCCAGAGCCTTTGCATTGAGGGCTATCTGAAAACGGCTGTGGCGCTGAAGTTGCCTGTGAATGTGGAGTTGGTGGCATGTGAAACCCGCATGTGGAGCATTTTTCTGTGTGGGATGCTCACCAAGCTTCATTTCAGTCCTAGGCACTCAAAGGGCACTATGCATAGAGTGTGAAAACTGAGTTTCCTTGAGAGCTGCTTGGAAGCCTGATGGTGTGTGAAGTTAGTGAGCCAAATGGAGTTGTTCTCCCACAAGAACCAGTCGGCTGATCCTTCTTCAATATGCAATTCACCAACATGCAGTGTTTCCTTGATTGAATTAGCTCTCACACGAATATTTGCGTCTAGAGCCTTTGCATTGAGGGCTATCTGAAAACGGCTGTCGCGCTGAAGTTGCCTGTGAATGTGGAGTTGGTGGCATGTGAAACCCGCATGTGGAGCATTCGTTTGTGTGGGAATGCTCTACCAGGTTCATTCCTAGATAATGCACTCAAAGGGCACTAAGCATAGAGTGTGAAAACTGAGTTTCCTTGAGAGCTGCTTGGAAGCCTAATGGTTTGTGATTTTAGTGAGCCAAATGGAGTTGTTCCCCAAAAGAACCACTCGGCTGATTCTTCTTCAATATTGCCCTTCACCAACATGCAGTGTTTCCTTGATTGAATTAGCTCTCACACCAATATTTGTGCCTAGAGCCTTTGCATTGAGAGCTATCTGAAAACGTCTGTGGCGCTGAAGTTGCCTGAGAATGTGGAGTTGGTGGCATGTGAAACCCGCATGTGGGAGCATTCGTTTGTGTGGGATGCTCACCAAGCTGTCATTTCAGTCCTAGGCACTCAAAGGGCACTAAGCATAGAGTGTGAAAACTGAGTTTCCTTAGGAGCTGCTTGGAAGCCTGATGGTGTGTGAAGTTAGTGAGCCAAATGGAGCTGTTCTCCCACAAGAACCACTCGGCTGATCCTTCTTCAATATGCCCTTCACCAACATGCTGTGTTTCCTGATTGAATTAGCTCTCACACCAATATTTGCGTCTAGAGCCTTTGCATTGAGGGCTATCTGAAAATGGCTGTGGCGCTGAAGTTGCCTGAGAATGTGGAGTTGGTGGCATGTGAAACCCGCATGTGGAGCATTCGTTTGTGTGGGATGCTCTACCAGGTTCATTGCTAGATAATGCACTCAAAGGGCACTAAGCATAGAGTGTGAAAACTGAGTTTTCCTGGAGAGCTGCTTGAAGCCTGATGGTGTGTGAAGTTAGTGAGCCAAATGGAGTTGTTCTCCCACAAGAACCACTCGGCTGATCCTTCTTCAATATGCCCTTCACCAACATGCAGTGTTTCCTTGATTGAATTAGCTCTCACACCAATATTTGCGTCTAGAGCCTTTGCATTGAGGGCTATCTGAAAATGGCTGTGGCGCTGAAGTTGCCTGTGAATGTGGAGTTGGTGGCATGTGAAACCCGCATGTGGAGCATTTTTTTGTGTGGGATGCTCACCAAGCTTCATTTCAGTCCTAGGCACTCAAAGGGCACTAAGCATAGAGTGTGAAAACTGAGTTTCCTTGAGAGCTGCTTGGAAGCCTGATGGTGTGTGAAGTTAGTGAGCCAAATGGAGTTGTTCTCCCACAAGAACCACTCGGCTGATCCTTCTTCAATATGCCCTTCACCAACATGCAGTGTTTCCTTGATTGAATTAGCTCTCACACCAATATTTGCGTCTAGAGCCTTTGCATTGAGGGCTATCTGAAAACGGCTGTGGCGCTGAAGTTGCCTGTAAATGTGGAGTTGGTGGCATGTGAAACCCGCATGTGGAGCATTCGTTTGTGTGGGATGCTCTACCAGGATCATTCCTAGATAATGCACTCAAAGGGCACTAAGCATAGAGTGTGAAAACTGAGTTTCCTTGAGAACTGCTTGGAAGCCTGATGGTTTGTGAAGTTAGTGAGCCAAATGGAGTTGTTCTCCCACAAGAAACACTCGGCTGATCCTTCTTCAATATGCCCTTCACCAACATGGAATGTTTCCTTGATTGAATTATCTCTCACACCAATGTTTGCGTCTAGAGCCTTTGCATTGAGGGCTATCTGAAAACGGCTGTGGCGCTGAAGTTGCCTGTGAATGTGGAGTTGGTGGCATGTGAAACCCGCATGTGGAGCATTTTTTTTGTGTGGGATGCTCACCAAGATTCCTTTCAGTCCTAGGCACTCAAAGGGCACTAAGCATAGTGTGAAAACTGAGTTTCCTTGAGAGCTGCTTGGAAGCCTGATGGTGTGTGAAGTTAGTGAGCCAAATGGAGTTGTTCTGCCACAAGAACCAGTCGGCTGATCCTTCTTCAATATGCCCTTCACCAACATGCAGTGTTTCCTTGATTGAATTAGCTCTCACACCAATATTTGCGTCTAGAGCCTTTGCATTGACGGCTATCTGAAAACGGCTGTGAGCGCTGAAGTTGCCTGAGAATGTGGAGTTGGTGGCATGTGAAACCCGCATGTGGAGCATTCGTTTGTGTGGGATGCTCTACCACGTTAATTCCTAGAGAATGCACTCAAAGGGCACTAAGCATAGAGTGTGAAAACTGAGTTTCCTTGAGAACTGCTTGGAAGCCTGATGGTTTGTGAAGTTAGTGAGCCAAATGGAGTTGTTCTCCCAAAAGAACCACTCGGCTGATTCTTCTTCAATATGCCCTTCACCAGCATGCAGTGTTTCCCTTGATTGAATTAGCTCTCACACCAATATTTGCGTCTAGAGCCTTTGCATTGAGAGCTATCTGAAAACGTCGGTGGCGTTGAAGTTGCCTGAGAATGTGGAGTTGGTGGCATGTGAAACCCGAATGTGGAGCATTCGTTTGTGTGGGATGCTCTACCAGGTTCATTGCTAGAAAATGCACTCAAAGGGCACTAAGCATAGAGTGTGAAAACTGAGTTTCCTTGAGAACTGCTTGGAAGCCTGATGGTGTGTGAAGTTTGTGAGCCAAATGGAGTTGTTCTCCCCAAGAAACACTTGGCTGATCCTTCTTCAATATGCCCTTCACCAACATGCAGTGTTTCCTTGATTGAATTAGCTCTCACACCAATATTTGCGTCTAGAGCCTTTGCATTGAGGGCTATCTGAAAATGGCTGTGGCGCTGAAGTTGCCTGAGAATGTGGAGTTGGTGTCATGTGAAACCCGCATGTGGAGCATTCGTTTGTGTGGGATGCTCACCAAGCTTCATTTCAGTCCTAGGCACTCAAAGGGCACTAAGCATAGAGTGTGAAACTGAGATTCCTTGAGAGCTGCTTGGAAGCCTGATGGTGTGTAAAGTTAGTGAGCCAAATGGAGTTGTTCTCCCACAAGAAACACTCGGCTGATCCTTCTTCAATATGCCCTTCACCAACATGGAATGTTTCCTTGAAATGAATTAGCTCTCACACCAATGTTTGCGTCTAGAGCCTTTGCATTGAGGGCTATCTGAAAACGGCTGTGGCGCTGAAGTTGCCTGTGAATGTGGAGTTGGTGGCATGTGAAACCCGCATGTGGAGCATTCGTTTGTGTGGGATGCTCACCAAGCTTCATTTCAGTCCTAGGCACTCAAAGGGCACTAAGCATAGAGTGTGAAAACTGAGTTTCCTTGAGAGCTGCTTGGAAGCCTGATGGTGTGTGAAGTTAGTGAGCCAAATGGAGTTGTTCTCCCACAAGAACCACTCGGCTGATCCTTCTTCATCCTTCACCAACATGCAGTGTTTCCTTGATTGAATTAGCTCTCACACCAATATTTGCGTCTAGAGCCTTTGCATTGATGGCTATTCTGAAAACGGCTGTGGCGCTGAAGTTGCCTGTGAATGTGGAGTTGGTGGCATGTGAAACCCGCATGTGGAGCATTCGTTTGTGTGGGATGCTCTACCAGGTTCATTGCTAGATAATGCACTCAAAGGGCACTAAGCATAGAGTGTGAAAACTGAGTTTCCTTGAGAGCTGCTTGGAAGCCTGTTGGTGTGTGAAGTTAGTGAGCCAAATGGAGTTGTTCTCCCACAAGAAACACTTGGCTGATCCTTCTTCAATATGCCCTTCACCAACATGCAGTGTTTCCTTGATTGAATTAGCTCTCACACCAATATTTGCGTCTAGAGCCTTTGCACTGAGGGCTATCTGAAACGGCTGTGGCGCTGAAGTTGCCTGAGAATGTGGAGTTGGTGTCATGTGAAACCCGCATGTGGAGCATTCGTTTGTATGGGATGCTCACCAAGCTTCATTTCAGTCCTAGGCACTCAAAGGGCACTAAGCATAGAGTGTGAAAACTGAGATTCCTTGAGAGCTGCTTGGAAGCCTGATGGTGTGTAAAGTTAGTGAGCCAAATGGAGTTGTTCTCCCAGAAGAAACACTCGGCTGATCCTTCTTCAATATGCCCTTCACCAACATGGAATGTTTCCTTGATTGAATTAGCTCTCACACCAATATTTGCATCTAGAGCCTTTGCATTGAGGGCTATCTGAAAACGGCTGTGGCGCTGAAGTTGCCTGTGAATGTGGAGTTGGTGGCATGTGAAACCCGCATGTGGAGCATTTTTTTGTGTGGGATGCTCACCAAGCTTTCAAATTTCAGTCCTAGGCTCACAAAGGGCACTAAGCATAGAGTGTGAAAACTGAGTTTCCTTGAGAGCTGCTTGGAAGCCTGATGGTGTGTGAAGTTAGTGAGCCAAATGAGTTGTTCTCCCACAAGAACCACTCGGCTGATCCTTCTTCAATATGCCCTTCACCAACATGCAGTGTTTCCTTGATTGAATTAGCTCTCACACCAATTTTGCATCTAGAGCCTTTGCATTGACGGCTATCTGAAAACGGCTGTGGCGCTGAAGTTGCCTGTGAATGTGGAGTTGGTGGCATGTGAAACCCGCATGTGGAGCATTCGTTTGTGTGGGATGCTCTACCAGGTTCATTCCTAGATAATGCACTCAAAGGGCACTAAGCATAGAGTGTGAAAACTGAGTTTCCTTGAGAGCTGCTTGGAAGCCTGATGGTGTGTGAAGTTAGTGAGCCAAATGGAGTTGTTCTCCCACAAGAACCACTCGGCTGATCCTTCTTCAATATGCCCTTCACCAACATGCAGTGTTTCCTTGATTGAATTAGCTCTCACACCAATATTTGCGTCTAGAGCCTTTGCATTGAGGGCTATCTGAAAACGTCTGTGGCGCTGAAGTTGCCTGAGAATGTGGAGTGGGTGGCATGTGAAACCCGAATGTGGAGCATTCGTTTGTGTGGGATGCTCACCAAGCTTCATTTCAGTCCTAGGCACTCAAAGGGCACTAAGCATAGAGTGTGAAAACTGAGTTTCCTTAGGAGCTGCTTGGAAGCCTGATGGTGTGTGAAGTTAGTGAGCCAAATGGAGCTGTTCTCCCACAAGAACCACTCGGCTGATCCTTCTTCAATATGCCCTTCACCAACATGCTGTGTTTCCTGATTGAATTAGCTCTCACACCAATATTTGCGTCTAGAGCCTTTGCATTGAGGGCTATGTGAAAATGGCTGTGGCGCTGAAGTTGCCTGAGAATGTGGAGTTGGTGGCATGTGAAACCCGCATGTGGAGCATTCGTTTGTGTGGGATGCTCTACCAGGTTAATTCCTAGAGAATGCACTCAAAGGGCACTAAGCATAGAGTGTGAAAACTGAGTTTTCTTGAGAGCTGCGTGGAAGCCTGATGGTGTGTGAAGTTAGCGAGCCAAATGGAGTTGTTCTCCCACAAGAACCACTCGGCTGATTCTTCTTCAATATGCCCTTCACCAACATGCAGTGTTTCCTTGATTGAATTAGCTCTCCAACAATATTTGCGTCTAGAGCCTTTGCATTGAGGGCTATCTGAAAACGGTTGTGGCGCTGAATTTGCCTGAGAATGTGGAGTTGGTGGCATGTGAAACCCGCATGTGGAGCATTCATTTGTGTGGGATGCTCACCAAGCTTCTTTCAGTCCTAGGCACTCAAATGGCACTAAGCATAGAGTGTGAAAACTGAGTTTCCTTGAGAGCTGCTTGGAAGCCTGATGGTGTGTAAAGTTAGTGAGCCAAATGGAGTTGTTCTCCCACAAGAACCACTCGCCTGATTCTTCTTCAATATGCCCTTCACCAACATGCAGTGTTTCCTTGATTGAATTAGCTCTCACACCAATATTTGCGTCTAGAGCCTTTGCATTGAGGGCTATCTGAAAACGGCTGTGGCGCTGAAGTTGCCTGAGAATGTGGAGTTGGTGGAATGTGAAACCCGCATGTGGAGCATTCGTTTGTGTGGAATGCTCTACCAGGTTCATTGCTAGATAATGTACTCAAAGGGCACTAAGCATAGAGTGTGAAAACTGAGTTTCCTTGAGAGCTGCTTGGAAGCCTGATGGTGTGTGAAGTTAGTGAGCCAAATGGAGTTGTTCTCCCAGAAGAAACACTTGGCTGATCCTTCTTCAATATGCCCTTCACCAACATGCAGTGTTTCCTTGATTGAATTATCTCTCACACCAATATTTGCGTCTAGAGCCTTTGCATTGTGGGCTATCTGAAAACGGCTGTGGCGCTGAAGTTGCCTGTGAATAAGGAGTTGGTGGCATGTGAAACCCGCATGTGGAGCATTCGTTTGTGTGGGATGCTCACGAAGCTTCATTTCAGTCCTAGGCACTCAAAGGGCACTAAGCATAGAGTGTGAAAACTGAGTTTCCTTGAGAGCTGCTTGGAAGCCTGATGGTGAGTGAAGTTAGTGAGCCAAATGGAGTTGTTCTCCCACAAGAACCACTCGGCTGATCCTTCTTCAATATGCCCTTCACCAACATGCAGTGTTTCCTTGATTGAATTAGCTCTCACACCAATATTTGCGTCTAGAGCCTTTGCATTGACGGCTATCTGAAAACGGCTGTGGCGCTGAAGTTGCCTGTGAATGTGGAGTTGGTGGCATGTGAAACCCGCATGTGGAGCATTCGTTTGTGTGGGATGCTCTACCAGGATCATTCCTAGATAATGCACTCAAAGGGCACTAAGCATAGAGTGTGAAAACTGAGTTTCCTTGAGAACTGCTTGGAAGCCTGATGTTTTGTGAAGTTAGTGAGCCAAATGGAGTTGTTCTCCCAAAAGAACCACTCGGCTGATTCTTCTTCAATATGCCCTTCACCAACATGCAGTGTTTCCTTGATTGAATTAGCTCTCACACCAATATTTGCGTCTAGAGCCTTTGCATTGAGAGCTATCTGAAAACGTCTGTGGCGTTGAAGTTGCCTGAGAATGTGGAGTTGGTGGCATGTGAAACCCGAATGTGGAGCATTCGTTGTGTGGGATGCTCTACCAGGTTCATTGCTAGATAATGCACTCAAAGGGCACTAAGCATAGAGTGTGAAAACTGAGTTTCCTTGAGAACTGCTTGGAAGCCTAATGGTGTGTGAAGTTAGTGAGCCAAATGGAGTTGTTCTCCCAGAAGAAACACTTGGCTGATCCTTCTTCAATATGCCCTTCACCAACATGCAGTGTTTCCTTGATTGAATTAGCTCTCACACCAATATTTGCATCTAGAGCCTTTGCATTGAGGGCTATCTGAAAATGGCTGTGGCGCTGAAGTTGCCTGAGAATGTGGAGTTGGTGGCATGTGAAACCCGAATGTGCAGCATTCGTTTGTGTGGGATGCTCACGAAGCTTCATTTCAGTCCTAGGCACTCAAAGGGCACTAAGCATAGAGTGTGAAAACTGAGATTCCTTGAGAGCTGCTTGGAAGCCTGATGGTGTGTAAAGTTAGTGAGCCAAATGGAGTTGTTCTCCCACAAGAAATACTCGGCTGATCCTTCTTCAATATGCCCTTCACCAACATGGAATGTTTCCTTGATTGAATTAGCT
Source organism: Ochotona princeps (assembly GCF_030435755.1). NCBI lineage: Eukaryota > Metazoa > Chordata > Mammalia > Lagomorpha > Ochotonidae > Ochotona > Ochotona princeps. Next base: position 144,421 of record NW_026697364.1, on the reverse strand, counting down.
CTCCACCAATATTTGCGTCTAGAGCCTTTGCATTGAGGGCTATCTGAAAACGGCTGTGGCGCTGAAGTTGCCTGAGAATGTGGAGTTGGTGGCATGTGAAACCCGCATGTGGAGCATTCGTTTGTATGGGATGCTCACCAAGCTTCATTTCAGTCCTAGGCACTCAAAGGGCACTAAGCATAGAGTGTGAAAACTGAGATTCCTTGAGAGCTGCTTGGAAGCCTGATGGTGTGTAAAGTTAGTGAGCCAAATGGAGTTGTTCTCCCACAAGAAACACTCGGCTGATCCTTCTTCAATATGCCCTTCACCAACATGGAATGTTTCCTTGATTGAATTAGCTCTCACACCAATGTTTGCATCTAGAGCCTTTGCATTGAGGGCTATCTGAAAACGGCTGTGGCGCTGGAATTGCCTGTGAATGTGGAGTTGGTGGCATGTGAAACCCGAATGTGGAGCATTCGTTTGTGTGGGATGCTCACGAAGCTTCATTTCAGTCCTAGGCACTCAAACGGCACTAAGCATAGAGTGTGAAAACTGAGTTTCCTTGAGAGCTGCTTGGAAGCCTGATGGTGAGTGAAGTTAGTGAGCCAAATGGAGTTGTTCTCCCACAAGAACCACTCGGCTGATCCTTCTTCAATATGCCCTTCACCAACATGCAGTGTTTCCTTGATTGAATAGGCTCCCACACCAATACTTGCGTCTAGAGCCTTTGCATTGAGGGCTATCTGAAAACGGCTGTGGCGCTGAAGTTGCCTGTGAATGCGGAGTTGGTGGCATGTGAAACCCGCATGTGGAGCATTTTTTTGTGTGGGATGCTCACCAAGCTTCATTTCAGTCCTTGGCACACAAAGGGCACTAAGCATAGAGTGTGAAAACTGAGTTTCCTTGAGAGCTGCTTGGAAGCCTGATGGTGTGTGAAGTTAGTGAGCCAAATGGAGTTGTTCTCCCACAAGAACCACTCGGCTGATCCTTCTTCAATATGCCCTTCACCAACATGCAGTGTTTCCTTGATTGAATTATCTCTCACACCAATATTTGCATCTAGAGCCTTTGCATTGAGGGCTATCTGAAAACGGCTGTGGCGCTGAAGTTGCCTGTGAATGTGGAGTTGGTGGCATGTGAAACCCGCATGTGGAACATTCGTTTGTGTGGGATGCTCTACCAGGTTCATTCCTAGATAATGCACTCAAAGGGCACTAAGCATAGAGTGTGAAAACTGAGTTTCCTTGAGAACTGCTTGGAAGCCTGATGGTTTGTGAAGTTAGTGAGCCAAATGGAGTTGTTCTCCCACAAGAACCACTCGGCTGATTCTTCTTCAATATGCCCTTCACCAACATGCAGTGTTTCCTTGATTGAATTAGCTCTCACACCAATATTTGCGCCTAGAGCCTTTGCATTGCGAGCTATCTGAAAATGGCTGTGGCGCTGAAGTTGCCTGTGAATGTGGAGTTGGTGGCATGTGAAACCCGAATGTGCAGCATTCGTTTGTGTGGGATGCTCACCAAGCTTCATTTCAGTCCTAGGCACTCAAAGGTAACTAAGTATAGAGTGTGAAAACTGAGTTTCCTTGAGAGCTGCTTGGAAGCCTGATGGTGTGTGAAGTTAGTGAGCCAAATGGAGCTGTTCTCCCACAAGAACCACTCGGCTGATCCTTCTTCAATATGCCCTTCACCAACATGCTGTGTTTCCTGATTGAATTAGCTCTCACACAAATATTTGCGTCTAGAGCCTTTGCATTGAGGGCTATCTGAAAATGGCTGTGGCGCTGAAGTTGCCTGAGAATGTGGAGTTGGTGGCATGTGAAACCCGCATGTGGAGCATTCGGTTGTGTGGGATGCTCACCAAGCTTCATTTCAGTCCTAGGCACTCAAAGGGCACTAAGCATAGAGTGTGAAACCTGAGTTTCCTTGAGAGCTGCTTGGAAGCCTGATGGTGTGTAAAGTTAGTGATCCAAATGGAGTTGTTCTCCCACAAGAACCACTCGGCTGATCCTTCTTCAATATGCCCTTCACCAACATGGAATGTTTCCTTGATTGAATTAGCTCTCACACCAATATTTGCGTCTAGAGCCTTTGCATTGATGGCTATCTGAAAATGGCTGTGGCGCTGAAGTTGCCTGTGAATGTGGAGTTGGTGGCATGTGAAACCCGCATGTGGAGCATTCGTTTGTGTGGGATGCTCTGCCAGGTTCATTCCTAGATAATGCACTCAAAGGGCACTAAGCATAGAGTGTGAAAACTGAGTTTCCTTGAGAGCTGCTTGGAAGCCTGATGGTGTGTGAAGTTAGTGAGCCAAATGGAGCTGTTCTCCCACAAGAACCACTCGGCTGATCCTTCTTCAATATGCCCTTCACCAACATGCTGTGTTTCCTGATTGAATTAGCTCTCACACCAATATTTGCGTCTAGAGCCTTTGCATTGAGGGCTATCTGAAAATGGCTGTGGCGCTGAAGTTGCCTGAGAATGTGGAGTTGGTGGCATGTGAAACCCGCATGTGGAGCATTCGTTTGTGTGGGATGCTCACCAAGCTTCTTTCAGTCCTAGGCACTCAAATGGCACTAAGCATAGAGTGTGAAAACTGAGTTTCCTTGAGAGCTGCTTGGAAGCCTGATGGTGTGTAAAGTTAGTGAGCCAAATGGAGTTGTTCTCCCACAAGAACCACTCGCCTGATTCTTCTTCAATATGCCCTTCACCAACATGCAGTGTTTTCCTTGATTGAATTAGCTCTCACACCAATATTTGCGTCTAGAGCCTTTGCATTGAGGGCTATCTGAAAACGGCTGTGGCGCTGAAGTTGCCTGAGAATGTGGAGTTGGTGGCATGTGAAACCCGCATGTGGAGCATTCGTTTGTGTGGGATGCTCTACCAGGTTCATTGCTAGATAATGCACTCAAAGGGCACTAAGCATAGAGTGTGAAAACTGAGTTTCCTTGAGAGCTGCTTGGAAGCCTGATGGTGTGTGAAGTTAGCGAGCCAAATGGAGTTGTTCTCCCACAAGAACCACTCGGCTGATACTTCTTCAATATGCTCTTCACCAACATGCAGTGTTTCCTTGATTGAATTAGCTCTCACACCAATATTTGTGTCTAGAGCCTTTGCATTGAGGGCTATCTGAAAACGGCTGTGGCGCTGAAGTTGCCTGTGAATGTGGAGTTGGTGTCATGTGAAACCCGCATGTGGAGCATTCGTTTGTGTGGGATGCTCACCAAGCTTCATTTCGGTCCTAGGCACTCAAAGGGCACTAAGCATAGAGTGTGAAAACTGAGTTTGCTTGAGAGCTGCTTGGAAGCCTGATGGTGAGTGAAGTTAGTGAGCCAAATGGAGTTGTTCTCCCACAAGAACCACTCGGCTGATCCTTCTTCAATATGCCCTTCACCAACATGCAGTGTTTCCTTGATTGAATTAGCTCTCACACCAATATTTGCGTCTAGAGCCTTTGCATTGAGGGCTATCTGAAAACGGCTGTGGCGCTGAAGTTGCCTGAGAATGTGGGGTTGGTGGCATGTGAAACCCGCATGTGGAGCATTCGTTTGTGTGGGATGCTCACCAAGCTTCATTTCAGTCCTAGGCACTCAAAGGGCACTAAGGATAGAGTGTGAAAACTGAGTTTCCTTGAGAGCTGCTTGGAAGCCTGATGGTGTGTGAAGTTAGTGAGCCAAATGGAGTTGTTCTCCCACAAGAACCACTCGGCTGATCCTTCTTCAATATGCCCTTCACCAACATGCTGTGTTTCCTGATTGAATTAGCTCTCACACCAATATTTGCGTCTAGAGCCTTTGCATTGAGGGCTATCTGAAAAACGGCTGTGGCGCTGAAGTTGCCTGAGAATGTGGAGTTGGTGTCATGTGAAACCCGCATGTGGACCATTCGTTTGTGTGGGATGCTCTACCAGGTTAATTCCTAGATAATGCACTCAAAGGGCACTAAGCATAGAGTGTGAAAACTGAGTTTCCTTGAGAGCTGCTTGGAAGCCTGATGGTGTGTAAAGTTAGTGAGCCAAATGGAGTTGTTCCCCCACAAGAAACACTCGGCTGATCCTTCTTCAATATGCCCTTCACCAACATGGAATGTTTCCTTGATTGAATTAGCTCTCACACCAATATTTGCGTCTAGAGCCTTTGCATTGAGGGCTATCTGAAAACGGCTGTGGCTCTGAAGTTTCCTGAGAATGTGGAGTTGGTGGCATGTGAAACCCGCATGTGGAGCATTCGTTTGTGTGGGATGCTCTACCAGGGTCATTGCTAGATAATGCACTCAAAGGGCACTAAGCATAGAGTGTGAAAACTGAGTTTCCTTGAGAGCTGCTTGGAAGCCTGATGGTGTGTGAAGTTAGTGAGCCAAATGGAGTTGTTCTCCCACAAGAACCACTCGGCTGATACTTCTTCAATATGCCCTTCACCAACATGCAGTGTTTCCTTGATTGAATTAGCTCTCACACCAATATTTGCGTCTAGAGCCTTTGCATTGAGGGCTATCTGAAAACGGCTGTGGCGCTGAAGTTGCCTGTGAATGTGGAGTTGGTGGAATGTGAAACCCGCATGTGGAGCATTCGTTTGTGTGGGATGCTCACCAAGCTTCATTTCAGTCCTAGGCACTCAAAGGGCACTAAGCATAGAGTGTGAAAACTGAGTTTCCTTGAGAGCTGCTTGGAAGCCTGATGGTGTGTGAAGTTAGTGAGCCAAATGGAGTTGTTCTCCCACAAGAACCACTCGGCTGATCCTTCTTCAATATGCCCTTCACCAACATGCAGTGTTTCCTTGATTGAATTAGCTCTCACTCCAATATTTGCTTCTAGAGCCTTTGCATTGAGGGCTATCTGAAAATGGCCTTGGGGCTGAAGTTGCCTGAGAATGTGGAGTTGGTGGCATGTGAAACCCGAATGTGGAGCATTCGTTTGTGTGGGATGCTCACCAAGCTTCTTTCAGTCCTAGGCACTCAAAGGGCACTAAGCATAGAGTGTGAAAACTGAGTTTCCTTGAGAGCTGCTTGGAAGCCTGATGGTGTGTGAAGTTAGTGAGCCAAATGGAGTTGTTCTCCCACAAGAACCACTCTGCTGATCCTTCATCAATATGCCCTTCATCAACATTGCAGTGTTTCCTTGATTGAATTAGCTTTCACACCAATATTTGCGTCTAGAGCCTTTGCACTGAGATCTATCTGAAAACGGCTGTGGCGCTGAAGTTGTCTGTGAATGTGGAGTTGGTGGCATGTGAAACCCGCATGTGGAGCATTCGTTTGTGTGGGATGCTCACCAAGCTTCATTTCAGTCCTAGGCACTCAAAGGGCACTAAGCATAGAGTGTGAAAACTGAGTTTCCTTGAGAGCTGCTTGGAAGCCTGTTGGTGTGTGAAGTTAGTGAGCCAAATGGAGTTGTTCTCCGACAAGAACCACTCGGCTGATCCTTCTTCAATATGCCCTTCAGCAACATGCAGTGTTTCCTTGATTGAATTAGCTCTCACACCAATATTTGCGTCTAGAGCCTTTGCATTGAGGGCTATCTGAAAACGGCTGTGGCGCTGAAGTTGCGTGAGAATGTGGAGTTGGTGGCATGTGAAACCCGCATGTGGAGCAATCGATTGTGTGGGATGCTCACCAAGCTTCATTTCAGTCCTAGGCACTCAAAGGGCACTAAGCATAGAGTGTGAAAACTGAGTTTCCTTGCGAGCTGCATGGAAGACCGATGGTGTGTGAAGTTAGTGAGCCAAATGGAGTTGTTCTCCCACAAGAACCACTCGGCTGATCCTTCTTCAATATGCCCTTCACCAACATGCAGTGTTTCCTTGATTGAATTAGCTCTCACACCAATATTTGTGTCTAGAGCCTTTGCATTGAGGGCCCTCTGAAAACGGCTGTGGCTCTGAAGGTGCCTGAGAATGTGGAGTTGGTGGCATGTGAAACCCGAATGTGGAGCATTCGTTTGTGTGGGATGCTCACCAAGCTTCTTTCAGTCCTAGGCACTCAAAGGGCACTAAGCATAGAGTGTGAAAACTGAGTTTCCTTGCGAGCTGCTTGGAAGACCGATGGTGTGTGAAGTTAGTGAGCCAAATGGAGTTGTTCTCCCACAAGAACCACTCGGCAGATTCTTCTTCAATATGCCTTTCACCAACATGCAGTGTTTCCTTGATTGAATTAGCTCTCACACCAATATTTGCGTCTAGAGCCTTTGCATTGAGGGCTATCTGAAAACGTCTGTGGCGCTGAAGTTGCCTGTGAATGTGGAGTTGGTGGCATGTGAAACCCGCATGTGGAGCATTCGTTTGTGTGGGATGCTCTACCAGGTTCATTCCTAGATAACGCACTCAAAGGGCACTAAGCATAGAGTGTGAAAACTGAGTTTCCTTGAGAGCTGCTTGGAAGCCTGATGGTGTGTGAAGTTAGTGAGCCAAATGGAGTTGTTCTCCCACAAGAACCACTCGGCTGATCCTTCTTCAATATGCCCTTCACCAACATGCAGTGTTTCCTTGATTGAATTAGCTCTCACACCAATATTTGCGTCTAGAGCCTTTGCATTGAGGGCTATCTGAAAACGGCTGTGGCGCTGAAGTTACGTGAGAATGTGGAGTTGGTGGCATGTGAAAACCGCATGTGGAGCATTCGTTTGTGTGGGATGCTCACCAAGCTTCATTTCAGTCCTAGGCACTCAAAGGGCACTAAGCATAGAGTGTGAAAACTGAGTTTCCTTGAGAGCTGCTTGGAAGCCTAATGGTGTGTGAAGTTAGTGAGCCAAATGGAGTTGTTCTCCCACAAGAAGCACTCTGCTGATCCTTCTTCAATAAGCCCTTCACCAACATGCAGTGTTTCCTTGATTGAATTAGCTTTCACACCAATATTTGCGTCTAGAGCCTTTGCACTGAGATCTATCTGAAAACGGCTGAGGCACTGAAGTTGCCTGTGAATGTGGAGTTGGTGGCATGTGAAACCCGCATGTGGAGCATTCGTTTGTGTGGGATGCTCTACCAGGTTCATTCCTAGATAATGCACTCAAAGGGCACTAAGCATAGAGTGTGAAAACTGAGTTTCCTTGCGAGCTGCTTGGAAGCCTGATGGTGTGTCAATTTAGTGAGCCAAATGCAGTTGTTCTCCCACAAGAACCACTCGGCTGATACTTCTTCAATATGCCCTTCACCAACATGCAGTGTTTCTTTGATTGAATTAGCTCTCCAACAATATTTGCGTCTAGAGCCTTTGCATTGAGGGCTATCTGAAAACGGCTGTGGCGCTGAAGTTGCCTGAGAATGTGGAGTTGGTGGCATGTGAAACCCGCATGTGGAGCATTCGTTTGTGTGGGATGCTCACCAAGCTTCATTTCAGTCCTAGGCACTCAAAGGGCACTAAGCATAGAGTGTGAAAACTGAGTTTCCTTGAGAGCTGCTTGGAAGCCTGATGGTGTGTGAAGTTAGTGAGCCAAATGGAGTTGTTCTCCCACAAGAACCACTCGGCTGATCCTTCTTCAATATGCCCTTCACCAACATTGCAGTGTTTCCTTGATTGAATTAGCTCTCACACCAATATTTGCGTCTAGAGCCTTTGCATTGAGGGCTATCTGAAAACGGCTGTGGCGCTGAAGTTACGTGAGAATGTGGAGTTGGTGGCATGTGAAAACCGCATGTGGAGCATTCGTTTGTGTGGGATGCTCACCAAGCTTCATTTCAGTCCTAGGCACTCAAAGGGCACTAAGCATAGAGTGTGAAAACTGAGTTTCCTTGAGAGCTGCTTGGAAGCCTGATGGTGTGTGAAGTTAGTGAGCCAAATGGAGTTGTTCTCCCACAAGAACCACTCGGCTGATCCTTCTTCAATATGCCCTTCAGCAACATGTAGTGTTTCCTTGATTGAATTAGCTCTCACATCAATATTTGCGTCTAGAGCCTTTGCACTGAGGGCTATCTGAAAACGGCTGTGGCGCTGAAGTTGCGTGAGAATGTGGAGGTGGTGGCATGTGAAACCCGCATGTGGAGCAATCGATTGTGTGGGATGCTCACCAAGCTTCATTTCAGTCCTAGGCACTCAAAGGGCACTAAGCATAGAGTGTGAAAACTGAGTTTCCTTGCGAGCTGCATGGAAGACCGATGGTGTGTGAAGTTAGTGAGCCAAATGGAGTTGTTCTCCCACAAGAACCACTCGGCTGATCCTTCTTCAATATGCCCTTCACCAACATGCAGTGTTTCCTTGATTGAATTAGCTCTCACACCAATATTTGTGTCTAGAGCCTTTGCATTGAGGGCCCTCTGAAAACGGCTGTGGCTCTGAAGTTGCGTGAGAATGTGGAGTTGGTGGCATGTGAAACCCGCATGTGGAGCATTCCTTTGTGTGGGATGCTCACCAAGCTTCATTTCAGTCCTAGGCACTCAAAGGGCACTATCATAGAGTGTGAAAACTGAGTTTCCTTGAGAGCTGCTTGGAAGCCTGATGGTGTGTGAAGTTAGTGAGCCAAATGGAGTTTTTCTCCCACAAGAACCACTCGGCTGATCCTTCTTCAACATGCCCTTCACCAACATGCAGTGTTTCCTTGATTGAATTAGCTTTCACACCAATATTTGCGTCTAGAGCCTTTGCATTGAGGGCTATCTGAAAATGGCTGTGGCGCTGAAGTTGCCTGTGAATGTGGAGTTGGTGTCATGTGAAACCCGCATGTGGAGCATTCGTTTGTGTGGGATGCTCTACCAGGTTCATTCCTAGATAATGCACTCAAAGGGCACTAAGCATAGAGTGTGAAAACTGAGTTTCCTTGAGAGCTGCTTGGAAGCCTGATGGTGTGTGAAGTTAGTGAGCCAAATGGAGTTGTTCTCCCACAAGAACCACTCTGCTGATCCTTCTTCAATATGCCCTTCACCAACATGCAGTGTTTCCTTGATTGAATTAGCTCTCACACCAATATTTGCGTCTAGAGCCTTTGCATTGAGGGCTATCTGAAAACGGCTGTGGCGCTGAAGTTGCCTGTGAATGTGGAGTTGGTGGCATGTGAATCCCGCATGTGGAGCATTCGTTTGTGTGGGATGCTCTACCAGGTTCATTCCTAGATAATGCACTCAAAGGGCACTAAGCATAGAGTGTGAAAACTGAGTTTCCTTGAGAGCTGCTTGGAAGCCTGTTGGTGTGTGAAGTTAGCGAGCCAAATTGAGTTGTTCTCCCACAAGAACCACTCGGCTGATCCTTCTTCAATATGCCCTTCACCAACATGCAGTGTTTCCTTGATTGAATTAGCTCTCACACCAATATTTGCGTCTAGAGCCTTTGCATTGAGGGCTATCTGAAAACGGCTGTGGCGCTGAAGTTGCCTGAGAATGTGGAGTTGGTGGCATGTGAAACCCGCATGTGGAGCAATCGATTGTGTGGGATGCTCACCAAGCTTCATTTCAGTCCTAGGCACTCAAAAGGCACTAAGCATAGAGTGTGAAAACTGAGTTTCCTTGCGAGGTGCTTGGAAGACCGATGGTGTGTGAAGTTAGTGAGCCAAATGGAGTTGTTCTCCCACAAGAACCACTCGGCTGATCCTTCTTCAATATGCCCTTCACCAACATGCAGTGTTTCCTTGATTGAATTAGCTCTCACACCAATATTTGCGTCTAGAGCCTTTGCATTGAGGGCTATCTGAAAATGGCTGTGGCGCTGAAGTTGCCTGTGAATGTGGAGTTGGTGGCATGTGAATCCCGCATGTGGAGCATTCGTTTGTGTGGGATGCTCTACCAGGTTCATTCCTAGATAATGCACTCAAAGGGCACTAAGAATAGAGTGTGAAAACTGAGTTTCCTTGAGAGCTGCTTGGAAGCCTGATGGTGTGTGAAGTTAGTGAGCCAAATGGAGTTGTTCTCCCACAAGAACCACTCGGCTGATCCTTCTTCAATATGCCCTTCAGCAACATGCAGTGTTTCCTTGATTGAATTAGCTCTCACACCAATATTTGCGTCTAGAGCCTTTGCATTGAGGGCTATCTGAAAATGGCTGTGGCGCTGAAGTTGCCTGTGAATGTGGAGTTGGTGGCATGTGAAACCCGCATGTGGAGCATTCGTTTGTGTGGGATGCTCACGAAGCTTCATTTCAGTCCTAGGCACTCAAAGGGCACTAAGCATAGAGTGTGAAAACTGAGTTTCCTTGAGAGCTGCTTGGAAGCCTGATGGTGTGTGAAGTTAGTGAGCCAAATGAAGTTGTTCTCCCACAAGAACCACTCTGCTGATCCTTCTTCAATATGCCCTTCACCAACATGCAGTGTTTCCTTGATTGAATTAGCTCTCACACCAATATTTGCGTCTAGAGCCTTTGCATTGAGGGCTATCTGAAAATGGCTGTGGCGCTGAAGTTGCCTGTGAATGCGGAGTTGGTGGCATGTGAAACCCGCATGTGGAGCATTGGTTTGTGTGGGATGCTCACGAAGCTTCATTTCAGTCCTAGGCACTCAAAGGGCACTAAGCATAGAGTGTGAAAACTGAGTTTCCTTGAGAGCTGCTTGGAAGCCTGATGGTGTGTGAAGTTAGTGAGCCAAATGGAGTTGTTCTCCCACAAGAACCACTCGGCTGATCCTTCTTCAACATGCCCTTCACCAACATGCAGTGTTTCCTTGATTGAATTAGCTTTCACATCAATATTTGCGTCTAGAGCCTTTGCATTGAGGGCTATCTGAAAATGGCTGTGGCGCTGAAGTTGCCTGTGAATGTGGAGTTGGTGTCATGTGAAACCCGCATGTGGAGCATTCGTTTGTGTGGGATGCTCTACCAGGTTCATTCCTAGATAATGCACTCAAAGGGCACTAAGCATAGAGTGTGAAAACTGAGTTTCCTTGAGAGCTGCTTGGAAGCCTGATGGTGTGTGAAGTTAGTGAGCCAAATGGAGTTGTTCTCCCACAAGAACCACTCTGCTGATCCTTCTTCAATATGCCCTTCACCAACATGCAGTGTTTCCTTGATTGAATTAGCTCTCACACCAATATTTGCGTCTAGAGCCTTTGCATTGAGGGCTATCTGAAAACGGCTGTGGCGCTGAAGTTGCCTGTGAATGTGGAGTTGGTGGCATGTGAATCCCGCATGTGGAGCATTCGTTTGTGTGGGATGCTCTACCAGGTTCATTCCTAGATAATGCACTCAAAGGGCACTAAGCATAGAGTGTGAAAACTGAGTTTCCTTGAGAGCTGCTTGGAAGCCTGATGGTGTGTGAAGTTAGTGAGCCAAATGGAGTTGTTCTCCCACAAGAACCACTCGGCTGATCCTTCTTCAATATGTCCTTCACCAACATGCAGTGTTTCCTTGATTGAATTAGCTCTCACACCAATATTTGTGTCTAGAACCTTTGCATTGAGGGCTATCTGAAAACGGCTGTGGTGCTGAAGTTGCCTGTGAATGTGGAGTTGGTGGCATGTGAAACCCGCATGTGGAGCATTGGTTTGTGTGGGATGCTCACGAAGCTTCATTTCAGTCCTAGGCACTCAAAGGGCACTAAGCATAGAGTGTGAAAACTGAGTTTCCTTGAGAGCTGCTTGGAAGCCTGATGGTGTTTGAAGTTAGTGAGCCAAATGGAGTTGTTCTCCCACAAGAACCACTCTGCTGATCCTTCTTCAATATGCCCTTCACCAACATGCAGTGTTTCTTTGATTGAATTAGCTCTCCACCAATATTTGCGTCTAGAGCCTTTGCATTGAGGGCTATCTGAAAACGGCTGTGGCGCTGAAGTTGCCTGAGAATGTGGAGTTGGTGGCATGTGAAACCCGCATGTGGAGCATTCGTTTGTGTGGGATGCTCCACCAGGTTCATTCCTAGATAATGCACACAAAGGGCACTAAGCATAGAGTGTGAAAACTGAGTTTCCTTGAGAGATGCTTGGAAGCCTGATGGTGTGTGAAGTTAGTGAGCCAAATGGAGTTGTTCTCCCACAAGAACCACTCTGCTGATCCTTCTTCAATATGCCCTTCACCAACATGCAGTGTTTCCTTGATTGAATTAGCTCTCACACCAATATTTGCGTCTAGAGCCTTTGCATTGAGGGCTATCTGAAAACGGCTGTGGCGCTGAAGTTGCCTGAGAATGTGGAGTTGGTGGCATGTGAAACCCGCATGTGGAGCATTCGTTTGTGTGGGATGCTCTACCAGGTTCATTCCTAGATAATGCACTCAAAGGGCACTAAGCATAGAGTGTGAAAACTGAGTTTCCTTGAGAGCTGCTTGGAAGCCTGATGGTGTGTGAATTTAGTGAGCCAAATGGAGTTGTTCTCCCACAAGAACCAGTCGGCTGATCCTTCTTCAATATGCCCTTCACCAACATGCAGTGTTTCTTTGATTGAATTAGCTCTCACACCAATATTTGCGTCTAGAGCCTTTGCATTGAGTGCTATCTGAAAACGGCTGTGGCGCTGAAGTTGCCTGTGAATGTGGAGTTGGTGGCATGTGAAACCCGCATGTGGAGCATTGGTTTGTGTGGGATGCTCTACCAGCTTCATTTCAGTCCTAGGCACTCAAAGGGCACTAAGCATAGAGTGTGAAAACTGAGTTTCCTTGAGAGCTGCTTGGAAGCCTGATGGTGTGTGAAGTTAGTGAGCCAAATGGAGTTGTTCTCCCACAAGAACCACTCGGCTGATCCTTCTTCAATATGCCCTTCACCAACATGCAGTGTTTCCTTGATTGAATTAGCTCTCACACCAATATTTGCGTCTAGAGCCTTTGCATTGAGGGCTATCTGAAAATGGCTGTGTAGCTGAAGTTGCCTGTGAATGTGGAGTTGGTGGCATGTGAAACCCGCATGTGGAGCATTCGTTTGTGTGGGATGCTCCACCAGGTTCATTCCTAGATAATGCACTCAAAGGGCACTAAGCATAGAGTGTGAAAACTGAGTTTCCTTGAGAGCTGCTTGGAAGCCTGATGGTGTGTGAAGTTAGTGAGCCAAATGGAGTTGTTCTCCTACAAGAACCACTCTGCTGATCCTTCTTCAATATGCACTTCACCAACATTGCAGTGTTTCCTTGATTGAATTATCTCTCACACCAATATTTGCGTCTAGATCCTTTGCACTGAGATCTATCTGAAAACGGCTGTGGCGCTGAAGTTGCCTGTGAATGTGGAGTTGGTGTCATGTGAAACCCGCATGTGGAGCATTCGTTTGTGTCGGATGCTCTACCAGGTTCATTCCTAGATAATGCACTCAAAGGGCACTAAGCATAGAGTGTGAAAACTGAGTTCCTTGAGAGCTGCTTGGAAGCCTGATGGTGTGTGAAGTTAGTGAGCCAAATGGAGTTGTTCTCCCACAAGAACCACTCGGCTGATCCTTCTTCAATATGCCCTTCACCAACATGCAGTGTTTCCTTGATTGAATTAGCTCTCCACCAATATTTGCGTCTAGAGCCTTTGCATTGAGGGCTATCTGAAAATGGCTGTGGCGCTGAAGTTGCCTGTGAATGTGGAGTTGGTGGCATGTGAAACCCGCATGTGGAGCATTCGTTTGTGTGGGATGCTCTACCAGATTCATTCCTAGATAATGCACTCAAAGGGCACTAAGCATAGAGGGTGAAAACTGAGTTTCCTTGAGAGCTGCTTGGAAGCCTGATGGTGTGTGAAGTTAGTGAGCCAAATGGAGTTGTTCTCCCACAAGAACCACTCGGCTGATCCTTCTTCAATATGCCCTTCACCAACATGCAGTGTTTCTTTGATTGAATTAGCTCTCCACCAATATTTGCGTCTAGAGCCTTTGCATTGAGGGCTATCTGAAAACGGCTGTGGCGCTGAAGTTGCCTGTGAATGTGGAGTTGGTGGCATGTGAAACCCGCATGTGGAGCATTCGTTTGTGTGGGATGCTCTACCAGGTTCATTCCTAGATAATGCACTCATAGGGCACTAAGCATAGAGTGTGAAAACTGAGTTTCCTTGAGAGCTGCTTGGAAGCCTGATGGTGTGTGAAGTTAGTGAGCCAAATGGAGTTGTTCTCCCACAAGAACCAGTCGGCTGATTCTTCTTCAATATGCCCTTCACCAACATGCAGTGTTTCCTTGATTGAATTAGCTCTCCACCAATATTTGCGTGTAGAGCCTTTGCATTGAGGGCTATCTGAAAACGGCTGTGGCGCTGAAGTTGCCTGTGAATGTGGAGTTGGTGGCATGTGAAACCCGCATGTGGAGCATTCGTTTGTGTGGGATGCTCTACCAGGTTCATTCCTAGATAATGCACTCAAAGGGCACTAAGCATAGAATGTGAAAACTGAGTTTCCTTGAGAGCTGCTTGGAAGCCTGATGGTGTGTGAAGTTAGTGAGCCAAATGGAGTTGTTCTCCCACAAGAACCAGTCGGCTGATCCTTCTTCAGTATGCCCTTCACCAACATGCAGTGTTTCCTTGATTGAATTAGCTCTCCACCAATATTTGCGTCTAGAGCCTTTGCATTGAGGGCTATCTGAAAACGGCTGTGGCGCTGAAGTTGCCTGAGAATGTGGAGTTGGTGGCATGTGAAACCCGCATGTGGAGCATTCGTTTGTGTGGGATGCTCTACCAGGTTCATTCCTACATAATTCACTCAAAGGGCACTAAGCATAGAGTGTGAAAACTGAGTTTCCTTGAGAGCTGCTTGGAAGCCTGATGGTGTGTGAAGTTAGTGAGCCAAATGGAGTTGTTCTCCCACAAGAACCACTCGGCTGATCCTTCTTCAATATGCCCTTCACCAACATGCAGTGTTTCCTTGATTGAATTAGCTCTCACACCAATATTTGCGTCTAGAGCCTTTGCATTGAGGGCTATCTGAAAACGGCTGTGGCGCTGAAGTTGCCTGTGAATGTGGAGTTGGTGGCATGTGAAACCCGCATGTGGAGCATTCGTTTGTGTGGGATGCTCCAGCAGGTTCATTCCTAGACAATGCACTCAAAGGGCACTAAGCATAGAGTGTGAAAACTGAGTTTCCTTGAGAGCTGCTTGGAAGCCTGATGGTGTGTGAAGTTAGTGAGCCAAATGGAGTTGTTCTCCTACAAGAAAAACTCTGCTGATCCTTCTTCAATCTGCCCTTCACCAACATTGCAGTGTTTCCTTGATTGAATTATCTCTCACACCAATATTTGCGTCTAGATCCTTTGCACTGAGATCTATCTGAAAACGGCTGTGGCGTTGAAGTTGCCTGTGAATGTGGAGTTGGTGGCATGTGAAACCCGCATGTGGAGCATTCGTTTGTGTGGGATGCTCTACCAGGTTCATTCCTAGATAATGCACTCAAAGGGCACTAAGCATAGAGTGTGAAAACTGAGTTTCCTTGAGAGCTGCTTGGAAGCCTGATGGTGTGTGAAGTTAGTGAGCCAAATGGAGTTGTTCTCCCACAAGAACCAGTCGGCTGATCCTTCTTCAATATGCCCTTCACCAACATGCAGTGTTTCCTTGATTGAATTAGCTCTCCACCAATATTTGCGTCTAGAGCCTTTGCATTGAGGGCTATCTGAAAACGGCTGTGGCGCTGAAGTTGCCTGTGAATGTGGAGTTGGTGGCATGTGAAACCCGCATGTGGAGCATTCGTTTGTGTGGGATGCTCACGAAGCTTCATTTCAGTCCTAGCCACTCAAAGGGCACTAAGCATAGAGTGTGAAAACTGAGTTTCCTTGAGAGCTGCTTGGAAGCCTGATGGTGTGTGAAGTTAGTGAGCCAAATGAAGTTGTTCTCCCACAAGAACCAGTCGGCTGATCCTTCTTCAATATGCCCTTCACCAACATGCAGTGTTTCCTTGATTGAATTAGCTCTCACACCAATATTTGCGTCTAGAGCCTTTGCATTGAGGGCTATCTGAAAACGGCTGTGGCGCTGAAGTTGCCTGTGAATGTGGATTTGGTGGCATGTGAAACCCGCATGTGGAGCATTCGTTTGTGTGGGATGCTCTACCAGGTTCATTCCTAGATAAGGCACTCAAAGGGCACTAAGCATAGAATGTGAAAACTGAGTTTCCTTGAGAGCTGCTTGGAAGCCTGATGGTGTGTGAAGTTAGTGAGCCAAATGGAGTTGTTCTCCCACAAGAACCACTCGGCTGATCCTTCTTCAATATGCCCTTCACCAACATGCAGTGTTTCCTTGATTGAATTAGCTCTCACACCAATATTTGCGTCTAGATCCTTTGCACTGAGGGCTATCTGAAAACGGCTGTGGCGCTGAAGTTGCCTGTGAATGTGGAGTTGGTGGCATGTGAAACCCGCATGTGGAGCATTCGTTTGTGTGGGATGCTCTACCAGGTTCATTCCTAGATAATGCACTCATAGGGCACTAAGCATAGAGTGTGAAAACTGAGTTTCCTTGAGAGCTGCTTGGAAGCCTGATGGTGTGTGAATTTAGTGAGCCAAATGGAGTTGTTCTCCCACAAGAACCAGTCGGCTGATCCTTCTTCAATATGCCCTTCACCAACATGCAGTGTTTCTTTGATTGAATTAGCTCTCCACCAATATTTGCGTCTAGAGCCTTTGCATTGAGGGCTATCTGAAAACGGCTGTGGCGCTGAAGTTGCCTGTGAATGTGGAGTTGGTGGCATGTGAAACCCACATGTGGAGCATTCGTTTGTGTGGGATGCTCTACCAGGTTCATTCCTACATAATTCACTCAAAGGGCACTAAGCATAGAGTGTGAAAACTGAGTTTCCTTGAGAGCTGCTTGGAAGCCTGATGGTGTGTGAAGTTAGTGAGCCAAATGGAGTTGTTCTCCCACAAGAACCACTCGGCTGATCCTTCTTCAATATGCCCTTCACCAACATGCAGTGTTTCCTTGATTGAATTAGCTCTCACACCAATATTTGCGTCTAGATCCTTTGCATTGAGGGCTATCTGAAAACGGCTGTGGCACTGAAGTTGCCTGTGAATGTGGAGTTGGTGGAATGTGAAACCCGCATGTGGAGCATTCGTTTGTGTGGGATGCTCTACCAGGTTCATTCCTAGATAATGCACTCAAAGGGCACTAAGCATAGAGTGTGAAAACTGAGTTTCCTTGAGAGCTGCTTGGAAGCCTGATGGTGTGTGAAGTTAGTGAGCCAAATGGAGTTGTTCTCCCACAAGAACCACTCGGCTGATCCTTCTTCAATATGCCCTTCACCAACATGCAGTGTTTCCTTGATTGAATTAGCTCTCACACCAATATTTGCGTCTAGAGCCTTTGCATTGAGGGCTATCTGAAAATGGCTGTGGCGCTGAAGTTGCCTGTGAATGTGGAGTTGGTGGCATGTGAAACCCGCATGTGGAGCATTCGTTTGTGTGGGATGCTCCAGCAGGTTCATTCCTAGATAATGCACTCAAAGGGCACTAAGCATAGAGTGTGAAAACTGAGTTTCCTTGAGAGCTGCTTGGAAGCCTGATGGTGTGTGAAGTTAGTGAGCCAAATGGAGTTGTTCTCCTACAAGAACCACTCTGCTGATCCTTCTTCAATATGCCCTTCACCAACATTGCAGTGTTTCCTTGATTGAATTATCTCTCACACCAATATTTGCGTCTAGATCCTTTGCACTGAGATCTATCTGAAAACGGCTGTGGCGTTGAAGTTGCCTGTGAATGTGGAGTTGGTGGCATGTGAAACCCGCATGTGGAGCATTCGTTTGTGTGGGATGCTCTACCAGGTTCATTCCTAGATAATGCACTCAAAGGGCACTAAGCATAGAGTGTGAAAACTGAGTTTCCTTGAGAGCTGCTTGGAAGCCTGATGGTGTGTGAAGTTAGTGAGCCAAATGGAGTTGTTCTCCCACAAGAACCAGTCGGCTGATCCTTCTTCAATATGCCCTTCACCAACATGCAGTGTTTCCTTGATTGAATTAGCTCTCCACCAATATTTGCGTCTAGAGCCTTTGCATTGAGGGCTATCTGAAAACGGCTGTGGCGCTGAAGTTGCCTGTGAATGTGGAGTTGGTGGCATGTGAAACCCGCATGTGGAGCATTGGTTTGTGTGGGATGCTCACGAAGCTTCATTTCAGTCCTAGGCACTCAAAGGGCACTAAGCATAGAGTGTGAAAACTGAGTTTCCTTGAGAGCTGCTTGGAAGCCTGATGGTGTGTGAAGTTAGTGAGCCAAATGAAGTTGTTCTCCCACAAGAACCAGTCGGCTGATCCTTCTTCAATATGCCCTTCACCAACATGCAGTGTTTCCTTGATTGAATTAGCTCTCACACCAATATTTGCGTCTAGAGCCTTTGCATTGAGGGCTATCTGAAAACGGCTGTGGCGCTGAAGTTGCCTGTGAATGTGGAGTTGGTGGCATGTGAAACCCGCATGTGGAGCATTCGTTTGTGTGGGATGCTCTACCAGGTTCATTCCTAGATAATGCACTCAAAGGGCACTAAGCATAGAATGTGAAAACTGAGTTTCCTTGAGAGCTGCTTGGAAGCCTGATGGTGTGTGAAGTTAGTGAGCCAAATGGAGTTGTTCTCCCACAAGAACCAGTCGGCTGATCCTTCTTCAATATGCCCTTCACCAACATGCAGTGTTTCTTTGATTGAATTAGCTCTCACACCAATATTTGCGTCTAGAGCCTTTGCATTGAGGGCTATCTGAAAACGGCTGTGGCGCTGAAGTTGCCTGTGAATGTGGAGTTGGTGGCATGTGAAACCCGCATGTGGAGCATTCGTTTGTGTGGGATGCTCACGAAGCTTCATTTCAGTCCTAGGCACTCAAAGGGCACTAAGCATAGAGTGTGAAAACTGAGTTTCCTTGAGAGCTGCTTGGAAGCCTGATGGTGTGTGAAGTTAGTGAGCCAAATGGAGTTGTTCTCCCACAAGAACCACTCGCCTGATCCTTCTTCAATATGGCCTTCACCAACATGCAGTGTTTCCTTGATTGAATTAGCTCTCACACCAATATTTGCGTCTAGATCCTTTGCACTGAGATCTATCTGAAAACGGCTGTGGTGCTGAAGTTGCCTGTGAATGTGGAGTTGGTGTCATGTGAAACCCGCATGTGGAGCATTCGTTTGTGTGGGATGCTCTACCAGGTTCATTCCTAGATAATGCACTCAAAGGGCACTAAGCATAGAGTGTGAAAACTGAGTTCCTTGAGAGCTGCTTGGAAGCCTGATGGTGTGTGAAGTTAGTGAGCCAAATGGAGTTGTTCTCCCACAAGAACCACTCGGCTGATCCTTCTTCAATATGCCCTTCACCAACATGCAGTTTTTCTTTGATTGAATTAGCTCTCCACCAATATTTGCGTCTAGAGCCTTTGCATTGAGGACTATCTGAAAACGGCTGTGGCGCTGAAGTTGCCTGTGAATGTGGAGTTGGTGGCATGTGAAACCCGCATGTGGAGCATTCGTTTGTGTGGGATGCTCTACCAGGTTCATTCCTAGATAATGCACTCAAAGGGCACTAAGCATAGAGTGTGAAAACTGAATTTCCTTGAGAGCTGCTTGGAAGCCTGATGGTGTGTGAAGTTAGTGAGCCAAATGGAGTTGTTCTCCCACAAGAACCACTCGGCTGATCCTTCTTCAATATGCCCTTCACCAACATGCAGTGTTTCCTTGATTGAATTAGCTCTCACACCAATATTTGCGTCTAGAGCCTTTGCATTGAGGGCTATCTGAAAACGGCTGTGTAGCTGAAGTTGCCTGTGAATGTGGAGTCGGTGTCATGTGAAACCCGCATGTGGAGCATTCGGTTGTGTGGGATGCTCACCAAGCTTCATTTCAGTCCTAGGCACTCAAAGGGCACTAATCATAGAGTGTGAAAACTGAGTTTCCTTGAGAGCTGCTTGGAAGCCTGATGGTGTGTGAAGTTAGTGAGCCAAATGGAGTTGTTCTCCCACAAGAACCAGTCGGCTGATCCTTCTTCAATATGCCCTTCACCAACATGCAGTGTTTCTTTGAATGAATTAGCTCTCCACCAATATTTGCGTCTAGAGCCTTTGCATTGAGGGCTATCTGAAAACGGCTGTGGCGCTGAAGTTGCCTGTGAATGTGGAGTTGGTGGCATGTGAAACCTGCATGTGGAGCATTCGTTTGTGTGGGATGCTCTACCAAGCTTCATTTCAGTCCTAGGCACTCAAAGGGCACTAAGCATAGAGTGTGAAAACTGAGTTTTCTTGAGAGCTGCTTGGAAGCCTGATGGTGTGTGAAGTTAGTGAGCCAAATGGAGTTGTTCTCCCACAAGAACCACTCGGCTGATCCTTCTTCAATATGCCCTCCACCAACATGCAGTGTTTCCTTGATTGAATTAGCTCTCACACCAATATTTGCGTCTAGATCCTTTGCACTGAGGGCTATCTGAAAACGGCTGTGGCGCTGAAGTTGCCTGTGAATGTGGAGTTGGTGGCATGTGAAACCCGCATGTGGAGCATTCGTTTGTGTGGGATGCTCTACCAGGTTCATTCCTAGATAATGCACTCATAGGGCACTAAGCATAGAGTGTGAAAACTGAGTTTCCTTGAGAGCTGCTTGGAAGCCTGATGGTGTGTGAAGTTAGTGAGCCAAATAGAGTTGTTCTCCCACAAGAACCACTCGGCTGATCCTTCTTCAATATGCTCTTCACCAACATGCAGTGTTTCCTTGATTGAATTAGCTCTCACACCAATATTTGCGTCTAGAGTCTTTGCATTGAGGGCTATCTGAAAACGGCTGTGGCGCTGAAGTTGCCTGTGAATGTGGAGTTGGTGGCATGTGAAACCCGCATGTGGAGCATTCGTTTGTGTGGGATGCTCTACCAGGTTCATTCCTAGATAATGCACTCAAAGGGCACTAAGCATAGAGTGTGAAAACTGAGTTTCCTTGAGAGCTGCTTGGAAGCCTGATGGTGTGTGAAGTTAGTGAGCCAAATGGAGTTGTTCTCCCACAAGAACCACTCGGCTGATCCTTCTTCAATATGCCCTTCACCAACATGCAGTGTTTCCTTGATTGAATTAGCTCTCCACCAATATTTGCGTCTAGAGCCTTTGCATTGAGGGCTATCTGAAAACGGCTGTGGCGCTGAAGTTGCCTGTGAATGTGGAGTTGGTGGCATGTGAAACCCGCATGTGGAGCATTCGTTTGTGTGGGATGCTCTACCAGGTTCATTCCTAGATAATGCACTCAAAGGGCACTAAGCATAGAGTGTGAAAACTGAGTTTCCTTGAGAGCTGCTTGGAAGCCTGATGGTGTGTGAAGTTAGTGAGCCAAATGGAGTTGTTCTCCCACAAGAACCACTCTGCTGATCCTTCTTCAATATGCCCTTCACCAACAGTGCAGTGTTTCCTTGATTGAATTATCTCTCACACCAATATTTGCGTCTAGATCCTTTGCACTGAGATCTATCTGAAAACGGCTGTGGCGCTGAAGTTGCCTGTGAATGTGGAGTTGGTGGCATGTGAAACCCGCATGTGGAGCATTCGTTTGTGTGGGATGCTCTACCAGGTTCATTCCTAGATAATGCACTCAAAGGGCACTAACCATAGAGTGTGATAACTGAGTTTCCTTGAGAGCTGCTTGGAAGCCTGATGGTGTGTGAAGTTAGTGAGCCAAATGGAGTTGTTCTCCCACAAGAACCAGTCGGCTGATCCTTCTTCAATATGCCCTTCACCAACATGCAGTGTTTCCTTGATTGAATTAGCTCTCACACCAATATTTGCGTCTAGAGCCTTTGCATTGAGGGCTATCTGAAAACGGCTGTGGCGCTGAAGTTGCCTGTGAATGTGGAGTCGGTGTCATGTGAAACCCGCATGTGGAGCATTCGTTTGTGTGGGATGCTCACCAAGCTTCATTTCAGTCCTAGGCACTCAAAGGGCACTAAGCATAGAGTGTGAAAACTGAGTTTCCTTGAGAGCTGCTTGGAAGCCTGATGGTGTGTGAAGTTAGTGAGCCAAATGGAGTTGTTCTCCCACAAGAACCACTCGGCTGATCCTTCTTCAATATGCCCTTCACCAACATGCAGTGTGTCTTTGATTGAATTAGCTCTCCACCAATATTTGCGTCTAGAGCCTTTGCATTGAGGGCTATCTGAAAATGGCTGTGTAGCTGAAGTTGCCTGTGAATGTGGAGTTGGTGGCATGTGAAACCTGCATGTGGAGCATTCGTTTGTGTGGGATGCTCACCAAGCTTCATTTCAGTCCTAGGCACTCAAAGGGCACTAAGCATAGAGTGTGAAAACTGAGTTTCCTTGAGAGCTGCTTGGAAGCCTGATGGTGTGTGAAGTTAGTGAGCCAAATGGAGTTGTTCTCCCACAAGAACCACTCGGCTGATCCTTCTTCAATATGCCCTTCACCAACATGCAGTGTTTCCTTGATTGAATTAGCTCTCCACCAATATTTGCGTCTAGAGCCTTTGCATTGAGGGCTATCTGAAAACGGCTGTGGCGCTGAAGTTGCCTGTGAATGTGGAGTTGGTGGCATGTGAAACCCGCATGTGGAGCATTCGTTTGTGTGGGATGCTCTACCAGGTTCATTCCTAGATAATGCACTCAAAGGGCACTAAGCATAGAGTGTGAAAACTGAGTTTCCTTGAGAGCTGCTTGGAAGCCTGATGGTGTGTGAAGTTAGTGAGCCAAATGGAGTTGTTCTCCCACAAGAACCACTCTGCTGATCCTTCTTCAATATGCCCTTCACCAACAGTGCAGTGTTTCCTTGATTGAATTATCTCTCACACCAATATTTGCGTCTAGATCCTTTGCACTGAGATCTATCTGAAAACAGCTGTGGCGCTGAAGTTGCCTGTGAATGTGGAGTTGGTGGCATGTGAAACCCGCATGTGGAGCATTCGTTTGTGTGGGATGCTCTCCAAGCTTCATTTCAGTCCTAGGCACTCAAAGGGCACTAAGCATAGAGTGTGAAAACTGAGTTTCCTTGAGAGCTGCTTGGAAGCCTGATGGTGTGTGCAGTTAGTGAGCCAAATGGAGTTGTTCTCCCACAAGAACCACTCGGCTGATCCTTCTTCAATATGCCCTTCACCAACATGCAGTGTTTCCTTGATTGAATTAGCTCTCCACCAATATTTGCGTCTAGAGCCTTTGCATTGAGGGCTATCTGAAAATGGCTGTGGCGCTGAAGTTGCCTGTGAATGTGGAGTTGGTGGCATGTGAAACCCGCATGTGGAGCATTCATTTGTGTATGATGCTCTACCAGGTTCATTCCTAGATAATGCAGTGAAAGGGCACTAAGCATAGAGTGTGAAAACTGAGTTTCCTTGAGAGCTGCTTGGAAGCCTGATGGTGTGTGAAGTTAGTGAGCCAAATGGAGTTGTTCTCCCACAAGAACCACTCGGCTGATCCTTCTTCAATATGCCCTTCACCAACATGCAGTGTTTCCTTGATTGAATTAGCTCTCCACCAATATTTGCGTCTAGAGCCTTTGCATTGAGGGCTATCTGAAAACGGCTGTGGCGCTGAAGTTGCCTGTGAATGTGGAGTTGGTGGCATGTGAAACCCGCATGTGGAGCATTCGTTTGTGTGGGATGCTCTACCAGGTTCATTCCTAGATAATGCACTCAAAGGGCACTAACCATAGAGTGTGATAACTGTGTTCCTTGAGAGCTGCTTGGAAGCCTGATGGTGTGTGAAGTTAGTGAGCCAAATGGAGTTGTTCTCCCACAAGAACCACTCGGCTGATCCTTCTTCAATATGCCCTTCACCAACATGCAGTGTTTCCTTGATTGAATTAGCTCTCACACCAATATTTGCGTCTAGAGCCTTTGCATTGAGGGCTATCTGAAAACGGCTGTGTAGCTGAAGTTGCCTGTGAATGTGGAGTCGGTGTCATGTGAAACCCGCATGTGGAGCATTCGTTTGTGTGGGATGCTCACCAAGCTTCATTTCAGTCCTAGGCACTCAAAGGGCACTAATCATAGAGTGTGAAAACTGAGTTTCCTTGAGAGCTGCTTGGAAGCCTGATGGTGTGTGAAGTTAGTGAGCCAAATGGAGTTGTTCTCCCACAAGAACCACTCGGCTGATCCTTCTTCAATATGCCCTTCACCAACATGCAGTGTTTCTTTGAATGAATTAGCTCTCCACCAATATTTGCGTCTAGAGCCTTTGCATTGAGGGCTATCTGAAAACGGCTGTGGCGCTGAAGTTGCCTGTGAATGTGGAGTTGGTGGCATGTGAAACCTGCATGTGGAGCATTCGTTTGTGTGGGATGCTCTACCAAGCTTCATTTCAGTCCTAGGCACTCAAAGGGCACTAAGCATAGAGTGTGAAAACTGAGTTTCCTTGAGAGCTGCTTGGAAGCCTGATGGTGTGTGAAGTTAGTGAGCCAAATGGAGTTGTTCTCCCACAAGAACCACTCGGCTGATCCTTCTTCAATATGCCCTTCACCAACATGCAGTGTTTCCTTGATTGAATTAGCTCTCCACCAATATTTGCGTCTAGAGCCTTTGCATTGAGGGCTATCTGAAAATGGCTGTGGCGCTGAAGTTGCCTGTGAATGTGGAGTTGGTGGCATGTGAAACCCGCATGTGGAGCATTCATTTGTGTATGATGCTCTACCAGGTTCATTCCTAGATAATGCACTCAAAGGGCACTAAGCATAGAGTGTGAAAACTGAGTTTCCTTGAGAGCTGCTTGGAAGCCTGATGGTGTGTGAAGTTAGTGAGCCAAATGGAGTTGTTCTCCCACAAGAACCACTCGGCTGATCCTTCTTCAATATGCCCTTCACCAACATGCAGTGTTGCTTTGATTGAATTAGCTCTCCACCAATATTTGCGTCTAGAGCCTTTGCATTGAGGGCTATCTGAAAACGGCTGTGGCGCTGAAGTTGCCTGTGAATGTGGAGTTGGTGGCATGTGAAACCCTCATGTGGAGCATTCGTTTGTGTGGGATGCTCTACCAGGTTCAATCCTAGATAATGCACTCAAAGGGCACTAAGCATAGAGTGTGAAAACTGAGTTTCCTTGAGAGCTGCTTGGAAGCCTGATGGTGTGTGAAGTTAGTGAGCCAAATGGAGTTGTTCTGACACAAGAACCACTCGGCTGATCCTTCTTCAATATGCCCTCCACCAACATGCAGTGTTTCCTTGATTGAATTAGCTCTCACACCAATATTTGCGTCTAGATCCTTTGCACTGAGGGCTATCTGAAAACGGCTGTGGCGCTGAAGTTGCCTGTGAATGTGGAGTTGGTGGCATGTGAAACCCGCATGTGGAGCATTCGTTTGTGTGGGATGCTCTACCAGGTTCATTCCTAGATAATGCACTCAAAGGGCACTAAGCATAGAGTGTGAAAACTGAGTTTCCTTGAGAGCTGCTTGGAAGCCTGATGGTGTGTGAAGTTAGTGAGCCAAATGGAGTTGTTCTCCCACAAGAACCACTCTGCTGATCCTTCTTCAACATGCCCTTCACCAACAGTGCAGTGTTTCCTTGATTGAATTATCTCTCACACCAATATTTGCGTCTAGATCCTTTGCACTGAGATCTATCTGAAAACGGCTGTGGCGCTGAAGTTGCCTGTGAATGTGGAGTTGGTGGCATGTGAAACCCGCATGTGGAGCATTCGTTTGTGTGGGATGCTCTCCAAGCTTCATTTCAGTCCTAGGCACTCAAAGGGCACTAAGCATAGAGTGTGAAAACTGAGTTTCCTTGAGAGCTGCTTGGAAGCCTGATGGTGTGTAAAGTTAGTGAGCCAAATGGAGTTGTTCTCCCACAAGAACCACTCGGCTGATCCTTCTTCAATATGCCCTTCACCAACATGCAGTGTTTCCTTGATTGAATTAGCTCTCACACCAATATTTGCGTCTAGAGCCTTTGCATTGAGGGCTATCTGAAAACGGCTGTGGCGCTAAAGTTGCCTGTGAATGTGGAGTTGGTGGCATGTGAAACCCGCATGTGGAGCATTCGTTTGTGTGGGATGCTCACCAAGCTTCATTTCAGTCCTAGGCACTCAAAGGGCACTAAGCATAGAGTGTGAAAACTGAGTTTCCTTGAGAGCTGCTTGGAAGCCTGATGGTGTGTGAAGTTAGTGAGCCAAATGGAGTTGTTCTCCCACAAGAACCACTCTGCTGATCCTTCTTCAATATGCCCTTCACCAACATGCAGTGTTTCCTTGATTGAATTAGCTCTCAAAGCAATATTTGCGTCTAGAGCCTTTGCATTGAGGGCTATCTGAAAACGGCTGTGGCGCTGAAGTTGCCTGTGAATGTGGAGTTGGTGGCATGTGAAACCCGCATGTGGAGCATTCGTTTGTGTGGGATGCTCTACCAGGTTCATTGCTAGATAATGCACTCAAAGGGCACTAAGCATAGAGTGTGAAAACTGAGTTTCCTTGAGAGCTGCTTGGAAGCCTGATGGTGTGTGAAGTTAGTGAGCCAAATGGAGTTGTTCTCCCACAAGAACCACTCTGCTGATCCTTCTTCAATATGCCCTTCACCAACATGCAGTGTTTCCTTGATTGAATTAGCTCTCAAAGCAATATTTGCGTCTAGAGCCTTTGCATTGAGGGCTATCTGAAAACGGCTGTGGCGCTGAAGTTGCCTGTGAATGTGGAGTTGGTGGCATGTGAAACCCGCATGTGGAGCATTCGTTTGTGTGTAATGCTCTACCAGGTTCATTCCTAGATAATGCACTCAAAGGGCATTAAGCATAGAGTGTGAAAACTGAGTTTCCTTGAGAGCTGCTTGGAAGCCTGATGGTGTGTGAAGTTAGTGAGCCAAATGGAGTTGTTCTCCCACAAGAACCACTCGGCTGATCCTTCTTCAATATGCCCTTCACCAACATGCAGTGTTTCCTTGATTGAATTAGCTCTCACACCAATATTTGTGTCTAGATGCTTTGCACTGAGGGCTATCTGAAAACGGCTGTGGCGCTGAAGTTGCCTGTGAATGTGGAGTTGGTGGCATGTGAAACCCGCATGTGGAGCATTCGTTTGTGTGGGATGCTCTACCATGTTCATTCCTAGATAATGCACTCATAGGGCACTAAGCATAGAGTGTGAAAACTGAGTTTCCTTGAGAGCTGCTTGGAAGCCTGATGGTGTGTGAAGTTAGTGAGCCAAATGGAGTTGTTCTCCCACAAGTACCAGTCGGCTGATCCTTCTTCAATATGCCCTTCACCAACATGCAGTGTTTCCTTGATTGAATTAGCTCTCACACCAATATTTGAGTTTAGAGCCTTTGCATTGAGGGCTATCTGAAAACGGCTGTGGCGCTGAAGTTGCCTGTGAATGTGGAGTTGGTGGCATGTGAAACCTGCATGTGGAGCATTCGTATGTGTGGGATGCTCACGAAGCTTCATTTCAGTCCTAGGCACTCAAAGGGCACTAAGCATAGAGTGTGAAAACTGAGTTTCCTTGAGAGCTGCTTGGAAGCCTGATGGTGTGTGAAGTTAGTGAGCCAAATGGAGTTGTTCTCCCACAAGAACCACTCGGCTGATCCTTCTTCAATATGCCCTTCACCAACATGCAGTGTTTCTTTGATTGAATTAGCTCTCCACCAATATTTGCGTTTAGAGCCTTTGCTTTGAGGGCTATCTGAAAACGGCTGTGGCGCTGAAGTTGCCTGAAAATGTGAAGTTGGGGGCATGTGAAACCCGCATGTGGAGCATTCGTTTGTGTGGGATGCTCTACTAGGTTCATTCCCAGATAATGCACTCAAAGGGCACTAAGCATAGAGTGTGAAAACTGAGTTTCCTTGAGAGCTGCTTGGAAGCCTGATGGTGTGTGAAGTTAGTGAGCCAAATGGAGTTGTTCTCCCACAAGAACCACTCGGCTGCTTCTTCTTCAATATGCCCTTCACCAACATGCAGTGTTTCCTTGATTGAATTAGCTCTGACACCAATATTTGCGTCTAGATCCTTTGCACTGAGGGCTATCAGAAAACGGCTGTGGCGCTGAAGTTGCCTGAGAATGTGGAGTTGGTGGCATGTGAAACCCGCATGTGGAGCATTGGTTTGTGTGGGATGCTCACGAAGCTTCATTTCCGTCCTAGGCATTCAAAGGGCATTAAGCATAGAATGTGAAAACTGAGTTTCCTTGAGAGCTGCTTGGAAGCCTGATGGTGTGTGAAGTTAGTGAGCCAAATGGAGTTTTCTCCCGCAAGAACCACTCAGCTGATCCTTCTTCAACATGCCCTTCACCAACGTGCAGTGTTTCCTTGATTGAATTAGCTCTCACACCAATATTTGTGTCTAGAGCCTTTGCATTGAGGGCTATCTGAAAATGGCTGTGGCGCTGAACTTGCCTGTGAATGTGGAGTTGGTGGCATGTGAAACCCGCATGTGGAGCATTCGTTTGTGTGGGATGCTCTACCAGGTTCATTGCTAGATAATGCACTCAAAGGGCACTAAGCATAGAGTGTGAAAACTGAGTTTCCTTGAGAGCTGCTTGGAAGCCTGATGGTGTGTGAAGTTAGTGAGCCAAATGGAGTTGTTCTCCCACAAGAACCACTCGGCTGATCCTTCTTCAATATGCCCTTCACCAACATGCAGTGTTTCCTTGATTGAATTAGCTCTCACACCAATATTTGCGTCTAGAGCCTTTGCATTGAGCTCTATCTGAAAACGGCTGTGGCGCTGAAGTTGCCTGTGAATGTGGAGTTGGTGGCATGTGAAACCCGCATGTGGAGCATTCGTTTGTGTGGGATGCTCACGAAGCTTCATTTCAGTCCTAGGCACTCAAAGGGCACTAAGCATAGAGTGTGAAAACTGAGTTTCCTTGAGAGCTGCTTGGAAGCCTGATGGTGTGTGAAGTTAGTGAGCCAAATGGAGTTGTTCTCCCACAAGAACCACTCTGCTGATCCTTCTTCAATATGCCCTTCACCAACATGCAGTGTTTCCTTGATTGAATTAGTTCTCAAAGCAATATTTGCGTCTAGAGCCTTTGCATTGAGGGCTATCTGAAAACGGCTGTGGCGCTGAAGTTGCCTGTGAATGTTGAGTTGGTGGCATGTGAAACCCGCATGTGGAGCATTCGTTTGTGTGGGATGCTCTACCAGGTTCATTGCTAGATAATGCACTCAAAGGGCACTAAGCATAGAGTGTGAAAACTGAGTTTCCTTGAGAGCTGCTTGGAAGCCTGATGGTGTGTGAAGTTAGTGAGCCAAATGGAGTTGTTCTCCCACAAGAACCACTCGGCTGATCCTTCTTCAATATGCCCTTCACCAACATGCAGTGTTTCTTTGATTGAATTAGCTCTCCACCAATATTTGCGTCTAGAGCCTTTGCATTGAGGGCTATCTGAAAACGGCTGTGGCGCTGAAGTTGCCTGTGAATGTGGAGTTGGTGGCATGTGAAACCCGCATGTGGAGCATTCGTTTGTGTGGGATGCTCTACCAGGTTCATTCCTAGATAATGCAGTCAAAGGGCACTAAGCATAGAGTGTGAAAACTGAGTTTCCTTGAGAGCTGCTTGGAAGCCTGATGGTGTGTGAAGTTAGTGAGCCAAATGGAGTTGTTCTCCCACAAGAACCACTCTGCTGATCCTTCTTCAATATGCCCTTCACCAACATGCAGTGTTTCCTTGATTGAATTAGCTCTCAAACCAATATTTGCGTCTAGAGCCTTTGCATTGAGGGCTATCTGAAAACGGCTGTGGCGCTGAAGTTGCCTGTGAATGTGGAGTTGGTGGCATGTGAAACCCGCATGTGGAGCATTCGTTTGTGTGGGATGCTCTACCAGGTTCATTCCTAGATAATGCACTCAAAGGGCACTAAGCATAGAGTGTGAAAACTGAGTTTCCTTGAGAGCTGCTTGGAAGCCTGATGGTGTGTGAAGTTAGTGAGCCAAATGGAGTTGTTCTCCCACAAGAACCACTCTGCTGATCCTTCTTCAATATGCCCTTCACCAACATGCAGTGTTTCCTTGATTGAATTAGTTCTCAAAGCAATATTTGCGTCTAGAGCCTTTGCATTGAGGGCTATCTGAAAACGGCTGTGGCGCTGAAGTTGCCTGTGAATGTGGAGTTGGTGGCATGTGAAACCCGCATGTGGAGCATTCGTTTGTGTGGGATGCTCACCATGCTTCATTTCATTCCTAGGCACACAAAGGGCACTAAGCATAGAGTGTGAAAACTGAGTTTCCTTGAGAGCTGCTTGGAAGCCTGATGGTGTGTGAAGTTAGTGAGCCAAATGGAGTTGTTCTCCCACAAGAACCACTCTGCTGATCCTTCTTCAATATGCCCTTCACCAACATGCAGTGTTTCCTTGATTGAATTAGTTCTCAAAGCAATATTTGCGTCTAGAGCCTTTGCATTGAGGGCTATCTGAAAACGGCTGTGGCGCTGAAGTTGCCTGTGAATGTGGAGTTGGTGGCATGTGAAACCCGCATGTGGAGCATTCGTTTGTGTGGGATGCTCTACCAGGTTCATTGCTAGATAATGCACTCAAAGGGCACTAAGCATAGAGTGTGAAAACTGAGTTTCCTTGAGAGCTGCTTGGAAGCCTGATGGTGTGTGAAGTTAGTGAGCCAAATGGAGTTGTTCTCCCACAAGAACCACTCAGCTGATCCTTCTTCAATATGCCCTTCACCAACATGCAGTGTTTCTTTGATTGAATTAGCTCTCCACCAATATTTGCGTCTAGAGCCTTTGCATTGAGGGCTATCTGAAAACGGCTGTGGCGCTGAAGTTGCCTGTGAATGTGGAGTTGGTGGCATGTGAAACCCGCATGTGGAGCATTCGTTTGTGTGGGATGCTCTACCAGGTTCATTCCTAGATAATGCAGTCAAAGGGCACTAAGCATAGAGTGTGAAAACTGAGTTTCCTTGAGAGCTGCTTGGAAGCCTGATGGTGTGTGAAGTTAGTGAGCCAAATGGAGTTGTTCTCCCACAAGAACCACTCTGCTGATCCTTCTTCAATATGCCCTTCACCAACATGCAGTGTTTCCTTGATTGAATTAGCTCTCAAACCAATATTTGCGTCTAGAGCCTTTGCATTGAGGGCTATCTGAAAACGGCTGTGGCGCTGAAGTTGCCTGTGAATGTGGAGTTGGTGGCATGTGAAACCCGCATGTGGAGCATTCGTTTGTGTGGGATGCTCTACCAGGTTCATTCCTAGATAATGCACTCAAAGGGCACTAAGCATAGAGTGTGAAAACTGAGTTTCCTTGAGAGCTGCTTGGAAGCCTGATGGTGTGTGAATTTAGTGAGCCAAAAGGAGTTGTTCTCCCACAAGAACCACTCGGCTGATCCTTCTTCAATATGCCCTTCACCAACATGCAGTGTTTCCTTGATTGAATTAGCTCTCACACCAATATTTGCGTCTAGATCCTTTGCATTGAGGGCTATCTGAAAACGGCTGTGGCGCTGAAGTTGCCTGTGAATGTGGAGTTGGTGGCATGTGAAACCTGCATGTGGAGCATTCGTTTGTGTGGGATGCTCACGAAGCTTCATTTCAGTCCTAGGCACTCAAAGGGCACTAAGCATAGAGTGTGAAAACTGAGTTTCCTTGAGAGCTGCTTGGAAGCCTGATGGTGTGTGAAGTTAGTGAGCCAAATGGAGTTTTCTCCCGCAAGAACCACTCGGCTGATCCTTCTTCAACATGCCCTTCACCAACATGCAGTGTTTCCTTGATTGAATTAGCTCTCACACCAATATTTGTGTCTAGAGCCTTTGCATTGAGTGCTATCTGAAAATGGCTGTGGTGCTGAACTTGCCTGTGAATGTGGAGTTGGTGGCATGTGAAACCCGCATGTGGAGCATTCGTTTGTGTGGGATGCTCTACCAGGTTCATTCCTAGATAATGCAATCAAAGGGCACTAAGCATAGAGTGTGAAAACTGAGTTTCCTTGAGAGCTGCTTGGAAGCCTGATGGTGTGTGAAGTTAGTGAGCCAAATGGAGTTGTTCTCCCACAAGAACCACTCGGCTGATCCTTCTTCAATATGCCCTACACCAACATGCAGTGTTTCCTTGATTGAATTAGCTCTCACACCAATATTTGCGTCTAGAGCCTTTGCATTGAGGGGCTATCTGGAAACGGCTGTGGCGCTGAAGTTTGCCTGTGAATGTGGAGTTGGTGGCATGTGAAACCCACACGTGGAGCATTCGTTTGTGTGGGATGCTCACCAAGCTTCATTTCAGTCCTCGGCACTCAAAGGGCACTAAGCATAGAGTGTGAAAACTGAGTTTCCTTGAGAGCTGCTTGGAAGCCTGATGGTGTGTGAAGTTAGTGAGCCAAATGGAGTTGTTCTCCCACAAGAACCACTCGGCTGATCCTTCTTCAATATGCCCTTCACCAACATGCAGTGTTTCTTTGATTGAATTAGCTCTCCACCAATATTTGCGTCTAGATCCTTTGCATTGAGGGCTATCTGAAAACGGCTGTGGCGCTGAAGTTGCCTGTGAATGTGGAGTTGGTGGCATGTGAAACCCGCATGTGGAGCATTCGTTTGTGTGGGATGCTCTACCAGGATCATTCCTAGATAATGCAGTCAAAGGGCACTAAGCATAGAGTGTGAAAACTGAGTTTCCTTGAGAGCTGCTTGGAAGCCTGATGGTGTGTGAAGTTAGTGAGCCAAATGGAGTTGTTCTCCCACAAGAACCACTCTGCTGATCCTTCTTCAATATGCCCTTCACCAACATGCAGTGTTTCCTTGATTGAATTAGCTCTCAAACCAATATTTGCGTCTAGAGCCTTTGCATTGAGGGCTATCTGAAAACGGCTGTGGCGCTGAAGTTGCCTGTGAATGTGGAGTTGGTGGCATGTGAAACCCGCATGTGGAGCATTCGTTTGTGTGGGATGCTCTACCAGGTTCATTCCTAGATAATGCACTCAAAGGGCACTAAGCATAGAGTGTGAAAACTGAGTTTCCTTGAGAGCTGCTTGGAAGCCTGATGGTGTGTGAAGTTAGTGAGCCAAATGGAGTTGTTCTCCCACAAGAACCACTCTGCTGATCCTTCTTCAATATGCCCTTCACCAACATGCAGTGTTTCCTTGATTGAATTAGTTCTCAAAGCAATATTTGCGTCTAGAGCCTTTGCATTGAGGGCTATCTGAAAACGGCTGTGGCGCTGAAGTTGCCTGTGAATGTGGAGTTGGTGGCATGTGAAACCCGCATGTGGAGCATTCGTTTGTGTGGGATGCTCTACCAGGTTCATTGCTAGATAATGCACTCAAAGGGCACTAAGCATAGAGTGTGAAAACTGAGTTTCCTTGAGAGCTGCTTGGAAGCCTGATGGTGTGTGAAGTTAGTGAGCCAAATGGAGTTGTTCTCCCACAAGAACCACTCGGCTGATCCTTCTTCAATATGCCCTTCACCAACATGCAGTGTTTCTTTGATTGAATTAGCTCTCCACCAATATTTGCGTCTAGAGCCTTTGCATTGAGGGCTATCTGAAAACGGCTGTGGCGCTGAAGTTGCCTGTGAATGTGGAGTTGGTGGCATGTGAAACCCGCATGTGGAGCATTCGTTTGTGTGGGATGCTCTACCAGGTTCATTCCTAGATAATGCAGTCAAAGGGCACTAAGCATAGAGTGTGAAAACTGAGTTTCCTTGAGAGCTGCTTGGAAGCCTGATGGTGTGTGAAGTTAGTGAGCCAAATGGAGTTGTTCTCCCACAAGAACCACTCTGCTGATCCTTCTTCAATATGCCCTTCACCAACATGCAGTGTTTCCTTGATTGAATTAGCTCTCAAACCAATATTTGCGTCTAGAGCCTTTGCATTGAGGGCTATCTGAAAACGGCTGTGGCGCTGAAGTTGCCTGTGAATGTGGAGTTGGTGGCATGTGAAACCCGCATGTGGAGCATTCGTTTGTGTGGGATGCTCTACCAGGTTCATTCCTAGATAATGCACTCAAAGGGCACTAAGCATAGAGTGTGAAAACTGAGTTTCCTTGAGAGCTGCTTGGAAGCCTGATGGTGTGTGAATTTAGTGAGCCAAATGGAGTTGTTCTCCCACAAGAACCACTCGGCTGATCCTTCTTCAATATGCCCTTCACCAACATGCAGTGTTTCCTTGATTGAATTAGCTCTCACACCAATATTTGCGTCTAGATCCTTTGCATTGAGGGCTATCTGAAAACGGCTGTGGCGCTGAAGTTGCCTGTGAATGTGGAGTTGGTGGCATGTGAAACCTGCATGTGGAGCATTCGTTTGTGTGGGATGCTCACGAAGCTTCATTTCAGTCCTAGGCACTCAAAGGGCACTAAGCATAGAGTGTGAAAACTGAGTTTCCTTGAGAGCTGCTTGGAAGCCTGATGGTGTGTGAAGTTAGTGAGCCAAATGGAGTTGTTCTCCCACAAGAACCAGTCGGCTGATCCTTCTTCAATATGCCCTTCACCAACATGCAGTGTTTCTTTGATTGAATTAGCTCTCCACCAATATTTGCGTTTAGAGCCTTTGCTTTGAGGGCTATCTGAAAACGGCTGTGGCGCTGAAGTTGCCTGAAAATGTGAAGTTGGTGGCATGTGAAACCCGCATGTGGAGCATTCGTTTGTGTGGGATGCTCTACTAGGTTCATTCCCAGATAATGCACTCAAAGGGCACTAAGCATAGAGTGTGAAAACTGAGTTTCCTTGAGAGCTGCTTGGAAGCCTGATGGTGAGTGAAGTTAGTGAGCCAAATGGAGTTGTTCTCCCACAAGAACCACTCGGCTGCTTCTTCTTCAATATGCCCTTCACCAACATGCAGTGTTTCCTTGATTGAATTAGCTCTGACACCAATATTTGCGTCTAGATCCTTTGCACTGAGGGCTATCAGAAAACGGCTGTGGCGCTGAAGTTGCCTGAGAATGTGGAGTCGGTGGCATGTGAAACCCGCATGTGGAGCATTGGTTTGTGTGGGATGCTCACGAAGCTTCATTTCCGTCCTAGGCATTCAAAGGGCATTAAGCATAGAATGTGAATACTGAGTTTCCTTGAGAGCTGCTTGGAAGCCTGATGGTGTGTGAAGTTAGTGAGCCAAATGGAGTTTTCTCCCGCAAGAACCACTCGGCTGATCCTTCTTCAACATGCCCTTCACCAACATGCAGTGTTTCCTTGATTGAATTAGCTCTCACACCAATATTTGTGTCTAGAGCCTTTGCATTGAGGGCTATCTGAAAATGGCTGTGGTGCTGAACTTGCCTGTGAATGTGGAGTTGGTGGCATGTGAAACCCGCATGTGGAGCATTCGTTTGTGTGGGATGCTCTACCAGGTTCATTCCTAGATAATGCAATCAAAGGGCACTAAGCATAGAGTGTGAAAACTGAGTTTCCTTGAGAGCTGCTTGGAAGCCTGATGGTGTGTGAAGTTAGTGAGCCAAATGGAGTTGTTCTCCCACAAGAACCACTCGGCTGATCCTTCTTCAATATGCCCTACACCAACATGCAGTGTTTCCTTGATTGAATTAGCTCTCACACCAATATTTGCGTCTAGAGCCTTTGCATTGAGGGCTATCTGGAAACGGCTGTGGCGCTGAAGTTGCCTGTGAATGTGGAGTTGGTGGCATGTGAAACCCACACGTGGAGCATTCGTTTGTGTGGGATGCTCACCAAGCTTCATTTCCGTCCTAGGCATTCAAAGGGCATTAAGCATAGAATGTGAAAACTGAGTTTCCTTGAGAGCTGCTTGGAAGCCTGATGGTGTGTGAAGTTAGTGAGCCAAATGGAGTTGTTCTCCCGCAAGAACCACTCGGCTGATCCTTCTTCAACATGCCCTTCACCAACATGCAGTGTTTCCTTGATTGAATTAGCTCTCACACCAATATTTGCGTCTAGAGCCTTTGCATTGAGCTCTATCTGAAAACGGCTGTGGCGCTGATGTTGCTGAGAATGTGGAGTTGGTGGCATGTGAAACCCGCATGTGGAGCATTCGTTTGTGTGGGATGCTCTACCAGGTTCATTCCTAGATAATGCACTCAAAGGGCACTAACCATAGAGTGTGAAAACTGAGTTTCCTTGAGAGCTGCTTGGAAGCCTGATGGTGTGTGAAGTTAGTGAGCCAAATTTAGTTGTTCTCCCACAAGAACCACTCGGCTGATCCTTCTTCAATATGCCCTTCACCAACATGCAGTGTTTCCTTGATTGAATTAGCTCTCACACCAATATTTGCGTCTAGAGCCTTTGCATTGAGGGCTATCTGGAAACGGCTGTGGCGCTGAAGTTGCCTGTGAATGTGGAGTTGGTGGCATGTGAAACCCGAATGTGGAGCATTCGTTTGTGTGGGATGCTCACCAAGCTTCATTTCAGTCCTAGGCACTCAAAGGGCACTAAGCATAGAGTGTGAAAACTGAGTTTCCTTGAGAGCTGCTTGGAAGCCTGATCGTGTGTGAAGTTAGTGAGCCAAATGGAGTTGTTCTCCCACAAGAACCACTCGGCTGATCC
Organism: Ochotona princeps; assembly: GCF_030435755.1. NCBI lineage: Eukaryota > Metazoa > Chordata > Mammalia > Lagomorpha > Ochotonidae > Ochotona > Ochotona princeps. The sequence goes on along the minus strand of NW_026697364.1, from coordinate 108,353 downwards.
TTCTTCAATATGCCCTTCACCAACATGCAGTGTTTCCATGATTGAATTAGCTCTCACACCCATATTTGCATCTAGAGCCTTTGCATTGAGGGCTATCTGAACACGGCTGTGGCGCTGAAGTTGTCTGTGATTGTGGAGTTGGTGGCATGTGAAACCCGCATGTGGAGCATTCGTTTGTGTGGGATGCTCTACCAGGTTCATTCCTAGATAATGCACTCAAAGGGCACTAAGCATAGAGTGTGAAAACTGAGTTTCCTTGAAAGCTGCTTGGAAGCCTGATGGTGTGTGAAGTTAGTAAGCCAAATGGAGTTGTGCTCCCACAAGAACCACTTTGCTGATCCTTCTTCAATATGCCCTTCACCAACATTGCAGTTTTTCTTTGATTGAATTAGCTCTCACACCAATATTTGCATCTAGAGCCTTTGCACTGAGATCTATCTGAAAACGGCTGTGGCGCTGAAGTTGCCTGTGAATGTGGAGTTGGTGGCATGTGAAACCCGCATGTGGAGCATTCGTTTGTTTGGGATGCTCTACCAGATTCATTGCTAGATAATGCACTCAATGGGCACTAAGCATAGAGTGTGAAAACTGAGTTTCCTTGAGAGCTGCTTGGAAGCCTGATGGTGTGTGAAGTTAGTGAGCCAAATGGAGTTGTTCTCCCACAAGAACCACTCGGCTGATCCTTCTTCAATATGCCCTTCACCAACATGCAGTGTTTCCTTGATTGAATTAGCTCTCACACCAATATTTGCGTCTAGAGCCTTTGCTTTGAGGGCTATCTGAAAATGGCTGTGGCGCTGAAGTTGCCTGTGAATGTGGAGTTGGTGGCATGTGAAACCCGCATGTGGAGCATTCGTTTCTGTGGGATGCTCACCAAGCTTCATTTCAGTCCTAGGCACTCAAAGGGCACTAGGCATAGAGTGTGAAAACTGAGTTTCCTTGAGAGCTGCTTGGAAGCCTGATGGTGTGTGAAGTTAGTGAGCCAAATGGATTTGTTCTCCCACAAGAACCACTTGGCTGATTCTTCTTCAATATGCCCTTCATCAACATGCAGTGTTTCCTTGATTGAATTAGCTCTCACACCAATATTTGTGTCTAGAGCCTTTGCATTGAGGGCTATCTGAAAACGGCTGTGGCGCTGAAGTTGCCTGAGAATGTGGAGTTGGTGGCATGTGAAACCCGCATGTGGAGCATTCGTTTGTGTGGGATGCTCTACCAGGTTCATTCCTAGATAATGCACTCAAAGGGCACTAAGCATAGAGTGTGAAAACTGAGTTTCCTTGAGAGCTGCTTGGAAGCCTGATGGTGTGTGAAGTTAGTGAGCCAAATGGAGTTGTTCTCCCACAAGAACCACTCTGCTGATCCTTCTTCAATATGCCCTTCAGCAACATGCAGTGTTTCCTTGATTGAATTAGCTTTCACACCAATATTTGCGCCTAGATCCTTTGCACTGACATCTATCTGAAAACGGCTGTGGCGCTGAAGTTGCCTGTGAATGTGGAGTTGGTGGCATGTGAAACACGCATGTGGAGCATTCGTTTGTGTGGGATGCTCACCAAGCTTCATTTCAGTCCTAGGCACTCAAAGGGCACTAAGCATAGAGTGTGAAAACTGAGTTTCCTTGAGAGCTGCTTGGAAGCCTGATGGTGTGTGAATTTAGTGAGTCAAATGGAGTTGTTCTCCCACAAGAACCACTCGGCTGATCCTTCTTCAATATGCCCTTCACCAACATGAATTGTTTCCTTGATTAAATTAGCTCTCCACCAATATTTGCGTCTAGATCCTTTGCATTGAGCTCTATCTGAAAACGGCTGTGGCGCTGAAGTTGCTGAGAATGTGGAGTTGGTGGCATGTGAAACCCGCATGTGGAGCATTCGTTTGTGTGGGATGCTCACGAAGCTTCATTTCAGTCCTAGGCACTCAAAGGGCACTAAGCATAGAGTGTGAAAACTGAGTTTCCTTGAGAGCTGTTTTTAAGCCTGATGGTGTGTGAAGTTAGTGAGCCAAATGGAGTTGTTCTCCCACAAGAACCACTTGGCTGATCCTTCTTCAATATGCCCTTCACCAACATTGCAGTGTTTCTTTGATTGAATCAGCTCTCACACCAATATTTGCATCTAGAGCCTTTGCACTGAGATCTATCTGAAAACGGCTGTGGCGCTGAAGTTGCCTGTGAATGTGGAGTTGGTGGCATGTGAAACCCGCATGTGGAGCATTCGTTTGTGTGGGATGCTCTACCAGATTCATTGCTAGATAATGCACTCAATGGGCACTAAGCATAGAGTGTGAAAACTGAGTTTCCTTGAGAGCTGCTTGGAAGCCTGATGGTTTGTGAAGTTAGTGAGCCAAATGGAGTTGTTCTCCCACAAGAACCACTCGGCTGATCCTTCTTCAATATGCCCTTCACCAACATTGCAGTGTTTCCTTGATTGAATTAGCTCTCACACCAATATTTGCGTCTAGAGCCTTTGCACTGAGGGCTATCTGAAAACGGCTGTGGCGCTGAAGTTGCCTGTGAAGGTGGAGTTGGTGGAATGTGAAACCCGCATGTGGAGCATTCGTTTGTGTGGGATGCTCTACCAGGTTCATTCCTAGATAATGCACTCAATGGGCACTAAGCATAGAGTGTGAAAACTGAGTTTCCTTGAGAGCTGCTTGGAAGCCTGATGGTGTGTGAAGTTAGTGAGCCAAATGGAGTTGTTCTCCCACAAGAACCACTCTGCTGATCCTTCTTCAATATGCCCTTCACCAACATGCAGTGTTTCCTGATTGATTTAGCTCTCACACCAATATTTGCGTCTAGAGCCTTTGCAGTGAGATCTATCTGAAAACTGATGTGGCACTGAAGTTGCGTGAGAATGTGGAGTTGGTGGCATGTGAAACCCGCATGTGGAGCATGCCTTTGTGTGGGATGCTCACTAAGCTTCATTTCAGTCCTAGGTACTCAAAGGGCACTAAGCATAGAGTGTGAAAACTGAGTTTCCTTGAGAGCTGCTTGGAAGCCTGATGGTGTGTGAAGTTAGTGAGCCAAATGGATTTGTTCTCCCACAAGAACCACTTGGCTGATTCTTCTTCAATATGCCCTTCATCAACATGCAGTGTTTCCTTGATTGAATTAGCTCTCACACCAATATTTGTGTCTAGAGCCTTTGCATTAAGGGCTATCTGAAAACGGCTGTGGCGCTGAAGTTGCCTGTGAATGTGGAGTTGGTGGCATGTGAAACCCGCATGTGGAGCATTCGTTTCTGTGGGATGCTCACCAAGCTTCATTTCAGTCCTAGGCACTCAAAGGGCACTAGGCATAGAGTGTGAAAACTGAGTTTCCTTGAGAGCTTGGAAGCCTGATGGTGTGTGAAGTTAGTGAGCCAAATGGAGTTGTTCTCTCACAAGAACCACTCGGCTGATCCTTCTTCAATATGCCCTTCACCAACATGCAGTGTTTCCTTGATTGAATTAGCTTTCACACCAATATTTGCGTCTAGATCCTTTGCACTGACATCTATCTGAAAACGGCTGTGGCGCTGAAGTTGCCTGTGAATGTGGAGTTGGTGGCATGTGAAACCCGCATGTGGAGCATTCGTTTGTGTGGGATGCTCTACCAGGTTCATTCCTAGATAATGCTCTCAAAGGGCACTAAGCATAGAGTGTGAAAACTGAGTTTCCTTGAGAGCTGCTTGGAAGCCTGATGGTGTGTGAAGTTAGTAAGCCAAATGGAGTTGTTCTCCCACAAGAACCACTTTGCTGATCCTTCTTCAATATGCCCTTCACCAACATTGCAGTGTTTCCTTGATTGAATTAGCTCTCACACCAATATTTGCGTCTAGAGCCTTTGCACTGAGGGCTATCTGAAAACGGCTGTGGCTCTGACGTTGCCTGTGAATGTGGAGTTGGTGGCATGTGAAACCCGCATGTGGAGCATTCGTTTGTGTGGGATGCTCACCAAGCTTCATTTCAGTCCTAGGCACTCAAAGGGCACTAAGCATAGAGTGTGAAAACTGAGTTTCCTTGAGAGCTGCTTGGAAGCCTGATGGTGTGTGAAGTTAGTGAGCCAAATGGAGTTGTTCTCCCACAAGAACCACTCTGCTGATCCTTCTTCAATATGCCCTTCACCAACATGCAGTGTTTCCCTGATTGAATTAGCTCTCACACCAATATTTGCGTCTAGATCCTTTGCATTGAGGGCTATCTGAAAACGGCTGTGGCGCTGATGTTGCCTGAGAATGTGGAGTTGGTGGCATGTGAAACCCGCATGTGGAGCATTCGTTTGTGTGGGATGCTCTACCAGGTTCATTCCTAGATAATGCACTCAAAGGGCACTAAGCATAGAGTGTGATAACTGAGTTTCCTTGAGAGCTGCTTGGAAGCCTGATGGTGTGTGAAGTTAGTGAGCCAAATGGAGTTGTTCTCCCACAAGAACCACTCGGCTGATCCTTCTTCAATATGCCCTTCACCAACATGCAGTGTTTCTTTGATTGAATTAGCTCTCCACCAATATTTGTGTCTAGAGCCTTTGCATTGAGGGCTATCTGAAAACGGCTGTGGCGCTGAAGTTGCCTGTGAATGTGGAGTTGGTGGCATGTGAAACCCGCATGTGGAGCATTCGTTTGTGTGGGATGCTCACGAAGCTTCATTTCAGTCCTAGGCACTCAAAGGGCACTAAGCATAGAGTGTGAAAACTGAGTTTCCTTGAGAGCTGCTTGGAAGCCTGATGGTGTGTGAAGTTAGTGAGCCAAATGGAGTTGTTCTCCCACAAGAACTACTCTGCTGATCCTTCTTCAATATGCCCTTCACCAACATGAATTGTTTCCTTGATTAAATTAGCTCTCACACCAATATTTGCGTCTAGAGCCTTTGCATTGAGGGCTATCTGAAAACGGCTGTGGCGCTGAAGTTGCTGAGAATGTGGAGTTGGTGGCATGTGAAACCCGCATGTGGAGCATTGGTTTGTGTGGGATGCTCACGAAGCTTCATTTCAGTCCTAGGCACTCAAAGGGCACTAAGCATACAGTGTGAAAACTGAGTTTCCTTGAGAGCTGCTTTTAAGCCTGATGGTGTGTGAAGTTAGTGAGCCAAATGGAGTTGTTCTCCCACAAGAACCACTCGGCTGATCCTTCTTCAATATGCCCTTCACCAACATTGCAGTGTTTCCTTGATTGAATTAGCTCGCACACCAATATTTGCGTCTAGATCCTCTGCACTGAGATCTATCTGAAAACGGCTGTAGCGCTGAAGTTGCCTGAGAATGTGGAGTTGGTGGCATGTGAAACCCGCATGTGGAGCATTCGTTTGTGTGGGATGCTCTACCAGGTTCATTCCTAGATAATGCACTCAAAGGGCACTAAGCATAGAGTGCGAAAACTGAGTTTCCTTGAGAGCTGCTTGGAAGCCTGATCGTGTGTGAAGTTAGTGAGCCCTATTGAGTTGTTCTCCCACAAGAACCACTCGGCTGATCCTTCTTCAATATGCCCTTCACCAACATGAATTGTTTCCTTGATTAAATTAGCTCTCACACCAATATTTGCATCTAGATCCTTTGCATTGAGGGCTATCTGAAAACGGCTGTGGCGCTGAAGTTGCTGAGAATGTGGCGTTGGTGGCATGTGAAACCCGCATGTGGAGCATACCTTTTTGTGGGATGCTCACTAAGCTTCATTTCAGTCCTAGGCACTCAAAGGGCACTAAGCATAGAGTGTGAAAACTGAGTTTCCTTGAGAGCTGCTTGGAAGCCTGATGGTGTGTGAAGTTAGTGAGCCAAATGGATTTGTTCTCCCACAAGAACCACTTGGCTGATTCTTCTTCAATATGCCCTTCACCAACATGCAGTGTTTCCTTGATTGAATTAGCTCTCACACCAATATTTGCGTTTAGAGCCTTTGCATTGAGGGCTATCTGAAAACGGCTGTGGCGCTGAAGTTGCCTGTGAATGTGGAGTTTGTGGCATGTGAAACCCGCATGTGGAGCATTCGTTTGTGTGGGATGCTCTACCAGGTTCATTTCTAGATAATGCACTCAAAGGGCACTAAGTATAGAGTGTGAAAACTGAGTTTCCTTGAGAGCTGCTTTTAAGCCTGATGGTGTGTGAAGTTAGTGAGCCAAATGGAGTTGTTCTCCCACAACAACCACTTTGCTGATCCTTCTTCAATATGCCCTTCCTCAACATTGCAGTGTTTCCTTGATTGAATTAGCTCTCACACCAATATTTGCGTCTAGAGCCTTTGCACTGAGGGCTATCTGAAAACGGCTGTGGCGCTGAAGTTGCCTGAGAATGTGGAGTTGGTGGCATGTGAAACCCGCATGTGGAGCATTCGTTTGTGTGGGATGCTCTACCAGGTTCATTGCTAGATAATGCACTCAATGGGCACTAAGCATAGAGTGTGAAAACTGAGTTTCCTTGAGAGCTGCTTGGAAGCCTGATGGTGTGTGAAGTTAGTGAGCCAAATGGAGTTGTTCTCCCACAAGAACCACTCTGCTGATCCTTCTTCAATATGCCCTTCCTCAACATTGCAGTGTTTCCTTGATTGAATTAGCTTTCACACCAATATTTGCGTCTAGAGCCTTTGCACTGAGGGCTATCTGAAAACGGCTGTGGCGCTGAAGTTGCCTGAGAATGTGGACTTGGTGGCATGTGAAACCCGCATGTGGAGCATTCGTTTGTGTGGGATGCTCTACCAGGTTCATTGCTAGATAATGCACTCAAAGGGCACTAAGCATAGAGTGTGAAAACTGAGTTTCCTTGAGAGCTGCTTGGAAGCCTGATGGTGTGTGAAGTTAGTGAGCCAAATGGAGTTGTTCTCCCACAAGAACCACTCGGCTGATCCTTCTTCAATATGCCCTTCACCAACATGAATTGTTTCCTTGATTGAATTAGCTCTCACACCAATATTTGCGTCTAGAGCCTTTGCAGTGAGATCTATCTGAAAACTGCTGTGGCGCTGAAGTTGCGTGAGAATGTGGAGTTGGTGGCATGTGAAACCCGCATGTGGAGCATTCGTTTGTGTGGGATGCTCACTAAGCTTCATTTCAGTCCTAGGTACTCAAAGGGCACTAAGCATAGAGTGTGAAAACTGAGTTTCCTTGAGAGCTGCTTGGAAGCCTGATGGTGTGTGAAGTTAGTGAGCCAAATGGATTTGTTCTCCCACAAGAACCACTTGGCTGATTCTTCTTCAATATGCCCTTCATCAACATGCAGTGTTTCCTTGATTGAATTAGCTCTCACACCAATATTTGTGTCTAGAGCCTTTGCATTGAGGGCTATCTGAAAACGGCTGTGGCGCTGAAGTTGCCTGAGAATGTGGAGTTGGTGGCATGTGAAACCCGCATGTGGAGCATTCGTTTGTGTGGAATGCTCTACCAGGTTCATTTCTAGATAATGCACTCAAAGGGCACTAAGTATAGAGTGTGAAAACTGAGTTTCCTTGAGAGCTGCTTGGAAGCCTGATGGTGTGTGAAGTTAGTGAGCCAAATGGAGTTGTTCTCCCACAACAACCACTTTGCTGATCCTTCTTCAATATGCCCTTCACCAACATTGCAGTGTTTCCTTGATTGAATTAGCTCTCACACCAATATTTGCGTCTAGAGCCGTTGCATTGAGGGCTATCTGAAAACGGCTGTGGCGCTGAAGTTGCCTGTGAATGTGGAGTTGGTGGCATGTGAAACCCGCATGTGGAGCATTCGTTTGTGTGGGATGCTCTACCAGGTTCATTCCTAGATATTGCACTCAATGGGCACTAAGCATAGAGTGTGAAAACTGAGTTTCCTTGAGAGCTGCTTGGAAGCCAGATGGTGTGTGAAGTTAGTGAGCCAAATGGAGTTGTTCTCCCACAAGAACCACTCGGCTGATCCTTCTTCAATATGCCCTTCAACAACATGCAGTGTTTCCTTGATTGAATTAGCTCTCACACCAATATTTGCGTCTAGATCCTTTGCATTGAGGGCTATCTGAAAACGGCTGTGGCGCTGAAGTTGCCTGAGAATGTGGACTTGGTGGCATGTGAAACCCGCATGTGGAGCATTCGTTTGTGTGGGATGCTCTACCAGGTTCATTCCTAGATAATGCACTCAAAGGGCACTAAGCATAGAGTGTGATAACTGAGTTTCCTTGAGAGCTGCTTGGAAGCCTGATGGTGTGTGAAGTTAGTGAGCCAAATGGAGTTGTTCTCCCACAAGAACCACTCGGCTGATCCTTCTTCAATATGCCCTTCACCAACATGCAGTGTTTCTTTGATTGAATTAGCTCTCACACCAATATTTGCGTCTAGAGCCTTTGCATTGAGGGCTATCTGAAAACGGCTGTGGCGCTGAAGTTGCCTGTGAATGTGGAGTTGGTGGCATGTGAAACCCGCATGTGGAGCATTGGTTTGTGTGGGATGCTCACGAAGCTTCATTTCAGTCCTAGGCACTCAAAGGGCACTAAGCATAGAGTGTGAAAACTGAGTTTCCTTGAGAGCTGCTTGGAAGCCTGATGGTGTGTGAAGTTAGTGAGCCAAATGGAGTTGTTCTCCCACAAGAACTACTCTGCTGATCCTTCTTCAATATGCCCTTCACCAACATGCAGTGTTTCCTTGATTAAATTAGCTCTCACACCAATATTTGCGTCTAGAGCCTTTGCATTGAGGGCTATCTGAAAACGGCTGTGGCGCTGAAGTTGCTGAGAATGTGGAGTTGGTGGCATGTGAAACCCGCATGTGGAGCATTCGTTTGTGTGGGATGCTCACCAAGCTTCATTTCAGTCCTAGGCACTCAAAGGGCACTAAGCATAGAGTGTGAAAACTGAGTTTCCTTGAGAGCTGCTTGGAAGCCTGATGGTGTGTGAAGTTAGTGAGCCAAATGGAGTTCTTCTCCCACAAGAACCACTCGGCTGATCCTTCTTCAATATGCCCTTCACCAACATTGCAATGTTTCCTTGATTGAATTAGCTCGCACACCAATATTTGCGTCTAGATCCTCTGCACTGAGATCTATCTGAAAACGGCTGTGGCGCTGAAGTTGCCTGAGAATGTGGAGTTGGTGGCATGTGAAACCCGCATGTGGAGCATTCGTTTGTGTGGGATGCTCTACCAGGTTCATTCCTAGATAATGCACTCAAAGGGCACTAAGCATAGAGTGCAAAAACTGAGTTTCCTTGAGAGCTGCTTGGAAGCCTGATGGTGTGTGAAGTTAGTGAGCCCTATTGAGTTGTTCTCCCACAAGAACCACTCGGCTGATCCTTCTTCAATATGCCCTTCACCAACATGAATTGTTTCCTTGATTAAATTAGCTCTCACACCAATATTTGCTTCTAGATCCTTTGCATTGAGGGCTATCTGAAAACGGCTGTGGCGCTGAAGTTGCTGAGAATGTGGAGTTGGTGGCATGTGAAACCCGCATGTGGAGCATACCTTTTTGTGGGATGCTCACTAAGCTTCATTTCAGTCCTAGGCACTCAAAGGGCACTAAGCATAGAGTGTGAAAACTGAGTTTCCTTGAGAGCTGCTTGGAAGCCTGATGGTGTGTGAAGTTAGTGAGCCAAATGGATTTGTTCTCCCACAAGAACCACTTGGCTGATTCTTCTTCAATATGCCCTTCACCAACATGCAGTGTTTCCTTGATTGAATTAGCTCTCACACCAATATATGCATCTAGAGCCTTTGCATTGAGGGCTATCTGAAAACGGCTGTGGCGCTGAAGTTGCCTGTGAATGTGGAGTTTGTGGCATGTGAAACCCGCATGTGGAGCATTCGTTTGTGTGGGATGCTCTACCAGGTTCATTTCTAGATAATGCACTCAAAGGACACTAAGTATAGAGTGTGAAAACTGAGTTTCCTTGAGAGCTGCTTGGAAGCCTGATGGTGTGTGAAGTTAGTGAGCCAAATGGAGTTGTTCTCCCACAACAACCACTTTGCTGATCCTTCTTCAATATGCCCTTCCTCAACATTGCAGTGTTTCCTTGATTGAATTAGCTCTCACACCAATATTTGCGTCTAGAGCCTTTGCACTGAGGGCTATCTGAAAACGGCTGTGGCGCTGAAGTTGCCTGAGAATGTGGAGTTGGTGGCATGTGAAACCCGCATGTGGAGCATTCGTTTGTGTGGGATGCTCTACCAGGTTCATTGCTAGATAATGCACTCAATGGGCACTAAGCATAGAGTGTGAAAACTGAGTTTCCTTGAGAGCTGCTTGGAAGCCTGATGATGTGTGAAGTTAGTGAGCCAAATGGAGTTGTTCTCCCACAAGAACCACTCTGCTGATCCTTCTTCAATATGCCCTTCACCAACATGCAGTGTTTCCTTGATTGAATTAGCTCTCACACCAATATTTGCGTCTAGAGCCTTTGCATTGAGGGCGATCAGCAAAAGGCTGTGGCGCTGAAGTTGCCTGTGAATGTGGAGTTGGTGGCATGTGAAACCCGCATGTGGAGCATTCGTTTGTGTGGGATGCTCACCAAGCTTCATTTCAGTCCTAGGCACTCAAAGGGCACTAAGCATAGAGTGTGAAAACTGAGGTTCCTTGAGAGCTGCTTGGAAGCCTGATGGTGTGTGAAGTTAGTGAGCCAAATGGAGTTGTTCTCCACAAGAACCACTCTGCTGATCCTTCTTCAATATGCCCTTCACCAACATGCAGTGTTTCCTGATTGAATTAGCTCTCACACAATATTTGCGTCTAGAGCCTTTGCAGTGAGATCTATCTGAAAACTGCTGTGGCGCTGAAGTTGCGTGAGAATGTGGAGTTGGTGGCATGTGAAACCCGCATGTGGAGCATACCTTTGTGTGCGGATGCTCACTAAGCTTCATTTCAGTCCTAGGTACTCAAAGGGCACTAAGCATAGAGTGTGAAAACTGAGTTTCCTTGAGAGCTGCTTGGAAGCCTGATGGTGTGTGAAGTTAGTGAGCCAAATGGATTTGTTCTCCACAAGAACCACTCGGCTGATTCTTCTTCAATATGCCCTTCATCAACATGCAGTGTTTCCTTGATTGAATTAGCTCTCACACCAATATTTGTGTCTAGAGCCTTTGCATTGAGGGCTATCTGCAAACGGCTGTGGCGCTGAAGTTGCCTGTGAATGTGGAGTGGTGGCATGTGAAACCCGCATGTGGAGCATTCGTTTGTGTGGGATGCTCACGAAGATTCATTTCAGTCCTAGGCACTCAAAGGGCACTAAGCATAGAGTGTGAAAACTGAGTTTCTTGAGAGCTGCTTGAAGCCTGATGGTGGGTGAAGTTAGTGAGCCAAATGGAGTTGTTCTCCCACAAGAACCACTCGGCTGATCCTTCTTCAATATGCCCTTCACCAACATGCAGTGTTTCTTTGATTGAATTAGCTCTCCACCAATATTTGCGTCTAGAGCCTTTGCATTGAGGGCTATCTGAAAATGGCTGTGTAGCTGAAGTTGCCTGTGAATGTGGAGTTGGTGGCATGTGAAACCCGCATGTGGAGCATTCGTTTGTGTGGGATGCTCTACCAGGTTCATTCCTAGATAATGCACTCAAAGGGCACTAAGCATAGAGTGTGAAAACTGAGTTTCCTTGAGAGCTGCTTGGAAGCCTGATGGTGTGTGAAGTTAGTGAGCCAAATGGAGTTGTTCTCCCACAAGAACCACTCGGCTGATCCTTCTTCAATATGCCCTTCACCAACATGCAGTGTTTCTTTGATTGAATTAGCTCTCCACCAATATTTGCGTCTAGAGCCTTTGCATTGAGGGCTATCTGAAAACGGCTGTGGCGCTGAAGTTGCCTGTGAATGTGGAGTTGGTCGGCATGTGAAACCCGCATGTGGGGCATTGGTTTATGTGGGATGCTCACCAAGCTTCATTTCAGTCCTAGGCACTCAAAAGGGCACTAAGCATAGAGTGTGAAAACTGAGTTCCTTGAGAGCTGCTTGGAAGCCTGATGGTGTGTGAAGTTAGTGAGCAAATGGAGTTGTTCTCCACAAGAACCACTCTGCTGATCCTTCTTCAATATGCCCTTCACCAACATGCAGTGTTTCCTTATTGAATTAGCTCTCACACCAATATTTGCGTCTAGAGCCTTTGCATTGAGGGCTATCTGAAAACGGCTGTGGCGCTGAAGTTGCCTGTGAATGTGGAGTTGGTGGCATGTGAAACCCGCATGTGGAGCATTGGTTTGTGTGGGATGCTCACGAAGCTTCATTTCAGTCCTAGGCACTCAAAGGGCGCTAAGCATAGAGTGTGAAAACTGAGTTTCCTTGAGAGCTGCTTGGAAGCCTGATGGTGTGTGAAGTTAGTGAGCCAAATGGAGTTGTTCTCCCACAAGAACCACTCGGCTGATCCTTCTTCAATATGCCCTTCACCAACATGCAGTGTGTCTTTGATTGAATTAGCTCTCCACCAATATTTGCGTCTAGAGCCTTTGCATTGAGGGCTATCTGAAAATGGCTGTGGCGCTGAAGTTGCCTGTGAATGTGGAGTTGGTGGCATGTGAAACCCGCATGTGGAGCATTCGTTTGTGTGGATGCTCTACCAGGTTAATTCCTAGATAATGCACTCAAAGGGCACTAAGCATAGAGTGTGAAAACTGAGTTACCTTGAGAGCTGCTTGGAAGCCTGATGGTGTGTGAAGTTAGTGAGCCAAATGGAGTTGTTCTCCCACAAGAACCACTCTGCTGATCCTTCTTCAATATGCCCTTCCTCAACATTGCAGTGTTTCCTTGATTGAATTAGCTTTCACACCAATATTTGCGTCTAGATCCTTTGCACTGAGATCTATCTGAAAACGGCTGTGGCGCTGAAGTTGCCTGAGAATGTGGACTTGGTGGCATGTGAAACCCGCATGTGGAGCATTCGTTTGTGTGGGATGCTCTACCAGGTTCATTCCTAGATAATGCACTCAAAGGGCACTAAGCATAGAGTGTGAAACTGAGTTTCCTTGAGAGCTGCTTGGAAGCCTGATGGTGTGTGAAGTTAGTGAGCCAAATGGAGTTGTTCTCCCACAAGAACCACTCGGCTGATCCTTCTTCAATATGCCCTTCACCAACATGCAGTGTTTCTTTGATTGAATTAGCTCTCCACCAATATTTGCGTCTAGAGCCTTTGCATTGAGGGCTATCTGAAACGGCTGTGGCGCTGAAGTTGCCTGTGAATGTGGAGTTGGTGGCATGTGAAACCCGCATGTGGGGCATTGGTTTATGTGGGATGCTCACCAAGCTTCATTTCAGTCCTAGGCACTCAAAGGGCACTAAGCATAGAGTGTGAAAACTGAGTTTCCTTGAGAGCTGCTTGAAGCCTGATGGTGTGTGAAGTTAGTGAGCCAAATGGAGTTGTTCTCCCACAAGAACCACTCTGCTGATCCTTCTTCAATATGCCCTTCACCAACATGCAGTGTTTCCTTAATTGAATTAGCTCTCACACCAATATTTGCGTCTAGAGCCTTTGCATTGAGGGCTATCTGAAAACGGCTGTGGCGCTGAAGTTGCCTGTGAATGTGGAGTTGGTGGCATGTGAAACCCGCATGTGGAGCATTGGTTTGTGTGGGATGCTCACGAAGCTTCATTTCAGTCCTAGGCACTCAAAGGGCGCTAAGCATAGAGTGTGAAAACTGAGTTTCCTTGAGAGCTGCTTGGAAGCCTGATGGTGTGTGAAGTTAGTGAGCCAAATGGAGTTGTTCTCCCACAAGAACCACTCGGCTGATCCTTCTTCAATATGCCCTTCACCAACATGCAGTGTGTCTTTGATTGAATTAGCTCTCCACCAATATTTGCGTCTAGAGCCTTTGCATTGAGGGCTATCTGAAAATGGCTGTGGCGCTGAAGTTGCCTGTGAATGTGGAGTTGGTGGCATGTGAAACCCGCATGTGGAGCATTCGTTTGTGTGGGATGCTCTACCAGGTTAATTCCTAGATAATGCACTCAAAGGGCACTAAGCATAGAGTGTGAAAACTGAGTTACCTGAGAGCTGCTTGGAAGCCTGATGGTGTGTGAAGTTAGTGAGCCAAATGGAGTTGTTCTCCCACAAGAACCACTCTGCTGATCCTTCTTCAATATGCCCTTCCTCAACATTGCAGTGTTTCCTTGATTGAATTAGCTTTCACACCAATATTTGCGTCTAGATCCTTTGCACTGAGATCTATCTGAAAACGGCTGTGGCGCTGAAGTTGCCTGAGAATGTGGACTTGGTGGCATGTGAAACCCGCATGTGGAGCATTCGTTTGTGTGGGATGCTCTACCAGGTTCATTCCTAGATAATGCACTCAAAGGGCACTAAGCATAGAGTGTGATAACTGAGTTTCCTTGAGAGCTGCTTGGAAGCCTGATGGTGTGTGAAGTTAGTGAGCCAAATGGAGTTGTTCTCCCACAAGAACCACTCGGCTGATCCTTCTTCAGTATGCCCTTCACCAACAATGCAGTGTTTCCTTGATTGAATTAGCTCTCACACCAATATTTGCATCTAGAGCCTTTGCATTGAGGGCTATCTGAAAACGGCTGTGGCGCTGAAGTTGCCTGTGAATGTGGAGTTGGTGGCATGTGAAACCCGCATGTGGAGCATTCGTTTGTGTGGGATGCTCTACCAGGTTCATTGCTAGATAATGCACTCAATGGGCACTAAGCATAGAGTGTGAAAACTGAGTTTCCTTGAGAGCTGCTTGGAAGCCTGATGGTGAGTGAAGTTAGTGAGCCAAATGGAGTTGTTCTCCCACAAGAACCACTCGGCTGATCCTTCTTCATTATGCCTTCACCAACATGCAGTGTTTCTTTGATTGAATTAGCTCTCCACCAATATTTGCGTCTAGAGCCTTTGCATTGAGGGCTATCTGCAAACGGCTGTGGCGCTGAAGTTGCCTGTGAATGTGGAGTTGGTGGCATGTGAAACCCGCATGTGGAGCATTCGTTTGTGTGGGATGCTCACCAAGCTTCATTTCAGTCCTAGGCACTCAAAGGGCACTAAGCACAGAGTGTGAAAACTGAGTTTCCTTGAGAGCTGCTTGGAAGCCTGATGGTGTGTGAAGTTAGTGAGCCAAATGGAGTTGTTCTCCCACAAGAACCACTCTGGTGATCCTTCTTCAATATGCCCTTCACCAACATGCAGTGTTTCCTTGATTGAATTAGCTCTCACACCAATATTTGCGTCTAGAGCCTTTGCATTGAGGGCTATCTGAAAACGCTGTGGCGCTGAAGTTGCCTGTGAATGTGGAGTTGGTGGCATGTGAAACCCGCTGTGGAGCATTCGTTTGTGTGTGATGCTCTGCCAGGTTCATTCCTAGATAATGCACTCAAAGGGCACTAAGCATAGAGTGTGAAAACTGAGTTTCCTTGAGAGCTGCTTGGAAGCCTGATGGTGTGTGAAGTTAGTGAGCCAATGGAGTTGTTCTCCCACAAGAACCACTCGGATGATCCTTCTTCAATATGCCCTTCACCAACATGCAGTGTTTCTTTGATTGAATTAGCTCTCCACCAATATTTGCGTCTAGAGCCTTTGCATTGAGGGCTATCTGAAAATGGCTGTGGCGCTGAAGTTGCCTGTGAATGTGGAGTTGGTGGCATGTGAAACCCGCATGTGGAGCATTCGTTTGTGTGGGATGCTCTACCAGGTTCATTCCTAGATAATGTACTCAATGGGCACTAAGCATAGAGTGTGAAAACTGAGTTTCCTTGAGAGCTGCTTGGAAGCCTGATGGTGGGTGAAGTTAGTGAGCCAAATGAGTTGTTCTCCCACAAGAACCACTTCGCTGATCCTTCTTCAATATGCCCTTCACCAACATGCAGTGTGTCTTTGATTGAATTAGCTCTCCACCAATATTTGCGTCTAGAGCCTTTGCATTGAGGGCTATCTGAAAATGGCTGTGGCGCTGAAGTTGCCTGTGAATGTGGAGTTGGTGGCATGTGAAACCCACATGTGGAGCATTCGTTTGTGTGGGATGCTCTACCAGGTTCATTGCTAGATAATGCACTCAATGGGCACTAAGCATAGAGTGTGAAAACTGAGTTTCCTTGAGAGCTGCTTGGAAGCCTGATGGTGAGTGAAGTTAGTGAGCCAAATAGAGTTGTTCTCCCACAAGAACCACTCGGCTGATCCTTCTTCAATATGCCCTTCAGCAACATGCAGTGTTTCTTTGATTGAATTAGCTCTCCACCAATATTTGCGTCTAGAGCCTTTGCATTGAGGGCTATCTGAAAACGGCTGTGGCGCTGAAGTTGCCTGTGAATGTGGAGTTGGTGGCATGTGAAACCCGCATGTGGAGCATTCGTTTGTGTGGGATGCTCACCAAGCTTCATTTCAGTCCTAGGCACTCAAAGGGCACTAAGCATAGAGTGTGAAAACTGAGTTTCCTTGAGAGCTGCTTGGAAGCCTGATGGTGTGTGAAGTTAGTGAGCCAAATGGAGTTGTTCTCCCACAAGAACCACTCGGATGATCCTTCTTCAATATGCCCTTCACCAACATGCAGTGTGTCTTTGATTGAATTAGCTCTCCACCAATATTTGCGTCTAGAGCCTTTGCATTGAGGGCTATCTGAAAACGGCTGTGGCGCTGAAGTTGCCTGTGAATGCGGAGTTGGTGGCATGTGAAACCCGCAGTGAAGCATTGCTTTGTGTGGGATGCTCTACCAGGTACATTCCTAGATAATGCACTCAAAGGGCACTAAGCATAGAGTGTGAAAACTGAGTTTCCTTGAGAGCTGCTTGGAAGCCTGATGGTGGGTGAAGTTAGTGAGCCAAATGGAGTTGTTCTCCACAAGAACCACTCGGCTGATCCTTCTTCAATATGCCCTTCACCAACATGCAGTGTTTCTTTGATTGAATTAGCTCTCCACCAATATTTGCGTCTAGAGCCTTTGCATTGAGGGCTATCTGAAAACGGCTGTGGCGCTGAAGTTGCCTGTGAATGTGGAGTTGGTGGCATGTGAAACCCGCATGTGGAGCATTGGTTTGTGTGGGATGCTCACGAAGCTTCATTTCAGTCCTAGGCACTCAAAGGGCACTAAGCATAGAGTGTGAAAATTGAGTTTCTTGAGAGCTGCTTGGAAGCCTGATGGTGTGTGAAGTTAGTGAGCCAAATGGAGTTGTTCTCCCACAAGAACCACTCGGCTGATCCTTCTTCAATATGCCCTTCACCAACATGCAGTGTTTCCTTGATTGAATTAGCTCTCACACCAATATTTGCGTCTAGAGCCTTTGCATTGAGGGCTATCTGAAAACGGCTGTGGCGCTGAAGTTGCCTGTGAATGTGGAGTTGGTGGCATGTGAAACCCGCATGTGGAGCATTGGTTTGTGTGGGATGCTCACGAAGCTTCATTTCAGTCCTAGGCACTCAAAGGGCACTAAGCATAGAGTGTGAAAACTGAGTTTCCTTGAGAGCTGCTTGGAAGCCTGATGGTGTGTGAAGTTAGTGAGCCAAATGGAGTTGTTCTCCCACAAGAACCACTCGGCTGATCCTTCTTCAATATGCCCTTCACCAACATGCAGTGTGTCTTTGATTGAATTAGCTCTCCACCAATATTTGCGTCTAGAGCCTTTGCATTGAGGGCTATGTGAAAATGGCTGTGTAGCTGAAGTTGCCTGTGAATGTGGAGTTGGTGGCATGTGAAACCCGCATGTGGAGCATTGGTTTGTGTGGGATGCTCACGAAGATTCATTTCAGTCCTAGGCACTCAAAGGGCACTAAGCATAGAGTGTGAAAACTGAGTTTCCTTGAGAGCTGCTTGGATGATGGTGTGTGAAGTTAGTGAGCCAAATGGAGTTGTTGTCCCACAAGAACCACTCGGCTGATCCTTCTTCAATATGCCCTTCACCAACATGCAGTGTGTCTTTGATTGAATTAGCTCTCCACTAATATTTGCGTCTAGAGCCTTTGCATTGAGGGCTATCTGAAAACGGCTGTGGCGGTGAAGTTGCCTGTGAATGTGGAGTTGGTGGCATGTGAAACCCGCATGTGGAGCATTCGTTTGTGTGGGATGCTCACGAAGATTCATTTCAGTCCTAGGCACTCAAAGGGCACTAAGCATAGAGTGTGAAAACTGAGTTTCCTTGAGAGCTGCTTGGAAGCCTGATGGTGTGTGAAGTTAGTGAGCCAAATGGAGTTGTTCTCCCACAAGAACCACTCGGCTGATCCTTCTTCAATATGCCCTTCACCAACATGCAGTGTTTCTTTGATTGAATTAGCTCTCCACCAATATTTGCGTCTAGAGCCTTTGCATTGAGGGCTATCTGAAAATGGCTGTGTAGCTTAATTTGCCTGTGAATGTGGAGTTGGTGGCATGTGAAACCCGCATGTGGAGCATTCGTTTGTGTGGGATGCTCTACCAGGTTCATTCCTAGATAATGCACTCAAAGGGCACTAAGCATAGAGTGTGAAAACTGAGTTTCCTTGAGAGCTGCTTGGAAGCCTGATGGTGTGTGAAGTTAGTGAGCCAAATGGAGTTGTTCTCCCACAAGAACCACTCGGCTGATCCTTCTTCAATATGCGCTTCACCAACATGCAGTGTGTCTTTGATTGAATTAGCTCTCCACCAATATTTGCGTCTAGAGCCTTTGCATTGAGGGACATCTGAAAACGGCTGTGGCGCTGAAGTTGCCTGTGAATGTGGAGTTGGTGGCATGTGAAACCCGCATGTGGAGCATTCGTTTGTGTGGGATGCTCACGAAGATTCATTTCAGTCCTAGGCACTCAAAGGGCACTAAGCATAGAGTGTGAAAACTGAGTTTCCTTGAGAGCTGCTTGGAAGCCTGATGGTGTGTGAAGTTAGTGAGCCAAATGGAGTTGTTCTCCCACAAGAACCACTTCGCTGATCCTTCTTCAATATGCCCTTCACCAACATGCAGTGTTTCCTTGATTGAATTAGCTCTCACACCAATATTTGCGTCTAGAGCCTTTGCATTGAGGGCTATCTGAAAATGGCTGTGGCGCTGAAGTTGCCTGTGAATGTGGAGTTGGTGGCATGTGAAACCCGCATGTGGAGCATTCGTTTGTGTGGGATGCTCTACCAGGTTAATTCCTAGATAATGCACTCAAAGGGCACTAAGCATAGAGTGTGAAAACTGAGTTTCCTTGAGAGCTGCTTGGAAGCCTGATGGTGGGTGAAGTTAGTGAGCCAAATGGAGTTGTTCTCCCACAAGAACCACTCGGCTGATCCTTCTTCAATATGCCCTTCACCAACATGCAGTGTTTCTTTGATTGAATTAGTTCTCCACCAATATTTGCGTCTAGATCCTTTGCATTGAGGGCTATCTGAAAATGGCTGTGGCGCTGAAGTTGCCTGTGAATGTGGAGTTGGTGGCATGTGAAACCCGCATGTGGAGCATTCGTTTGTGTGGGATGCTCTACCAGGTTCATTCCTAGATAATGCACTCAAAGGGCACTAAGCATAGAGTGTGAAAACTGAGTTTCCTTGAGAGCTGCTTGGAAGCCTGATGGTGTGTGAAGTTAGTGAGCCAAATGGAGTTGTTCTCCCACAAGAACCACTCGGCTGATCCTTCTTCAATATGCCCTTCACCAACATGCAGTGTTTCCATGATTGAATTAGCTCTCCACCAATATTTGCGTCTAGAGCCTTTGCATTGAGGGCTATCTGAAAACGGCTGTGGCGCTGAAGTTGCCTGTGAATGTGGAGTTGGTGGCATGTGAAACCCGCATGTGGAGCATTGGTTTATGTGGGATGCTCACCAAGCTTCATTTCAGTCCTAGGCACTCAAAGGGCACTAAGCATAGAGTGTGAAAACTGAGTTTCCTTGAGAGCTGCTTGGAAGCCTGATGGTGTGTGAAGTTAGTGAGCCAAATGGAGTTGTTCTCCCACAAGAACCACTCTGCTGATCCTTCTTCAATATGCCCTTCACCAACATGCAGTGTTTCCTTGATTGAATTAGCTCTCACACCAATATTTGCGTCTAGAGCCTTTGCATTGAGGGCTATCTGAAAGCGGCTGTGGCGCTGAAGTTGCCTGTGAATGTGGAGTTGGTTGCATGTGAAACCCGCATGTGGAGCATTGGTTTGTGTGGGATGCTCACGAAGCTTCATTTCAGTCCTAGGCACTCAAAGGGCACTAAGCATAGAGTGTGAAAACTGAGTTTCCTTGAGAGCTGCTTGGAAGCCTGATGGTGTGTGAAGTTAGTGAGCCAAATGGAGTTGTTCTCCCACAAGAACCACTCGGATGATCCTTCTTCAATATGCCCTTCACCAACATGCAGTGTGTCTTTGATTGAATTAGCTCTCCACCAATATTTGCGTCTAGAGCCTTTGCATTGAGGGCTATCTGAAAATGGCTGTGACGCTGAAGTTGCCTGTGAATGTGGAGTTGGTGGCATGTGAAACCCGCATGTGGAGCATTGGTTTATGTGGGATGCTCACCAAGCTTCATTTCAGTCCTAGGCACTCAAAGGGCACTAAGCATAGAGTGTGAAAACTGAGTTTCCTTGAGAGCTGCTTGGAAGCCTGATGGTGTGTGAAGTTAGTGAGCCAAATGGAGTTGTTCTCCCACAAGAACCACTCTGCTGATCTTTCTTCAATATGCCCTTCACCAACATGCAGTGTGTCTTTGATTGAATTAGCTCTCCACCAATATTTGCGTCTAGAGCCTTTGCATTGAGGGACATCTGAAAACGGCTGTGGCGCTGAAGTTGCCTGTGAATGTGGAGTTGGTGGCATGTGAAACCCGCATGTGGAGCATTCTTTTCTGTGGGATGCTCACGAAGCTTCATTTCAGTCCTAGGCACTCAAAGGGCACTAAGCATAGAGTGTGAAAACTGAGTTTCCTTGAGAGCTGCTTGGAAGCCTGATGGTGTGTGAAGTTAGTGAGCCAAATGCAGTTGTTCTCCCACAAGAGCCACTCGGCTGATCCTTCTTCAATATGCCCTTCACCAACATGCAGTGTTTCCTTGATTGAATTAGCTCTCCACCAATATTTGCGTCTAGAGCCTTTGCATTGAGGGCTATCTGAAAATGGCTGTGGCGCTGAAGTTGCCTGTGAATGTGGAGTTGGTGGCATGTGAAACCCGCATGTGGAGCATTCGTTTGTGTGGGATGCTCTACCAGGTTCATTCCTAGATAATGCACTCAAAGGGCACTAAGCATAGAGTGTGAAAACTGAGTTTCCTTGAGAGCTGCTTGGAAGCCTGATGGTGTGTGAAGTTAGTGAGCCAAATGGAGTTGTTCTCCCACAAGAACCGCTCGGCTGATCCTTCTTCAATATGCCCTTCACCAACATGCAGTGTTTCCTTGATTGAATTAGCTCTCACACCAATATTTGCGTCTAGAGCCTTTGCATTGAGGGCTATCTGAAAATGGCTGTGGCGCTGAAGTTGCCTGTGAATGTGGAGTTGGTGGCATGTGAAACCCGCATGTGGAGCATTCGTTTGTGTGGGATGCTCTACCAGGTTAATTCCTAGATAATGCACTCAAAGGGCACTAAGCATAGAGTGTGGAAACTGAGTTTCCTTGAGAGCTGCTTGGAAGCCTGATGGTGTGTGAAGTTAGTGAGCCAAATGGAGTTGTTCTCCCACAAGAACCACTCGGATGATCCTTCTTCAATATGCCCTTCACCAACATGCAGTGTTTCCTTGATTGAATTAGCTCTCACACCAATATTTGCGTCTAGAGCCTTTGCATTGAGGGCTATCTGAAAATGGCTGTGGCGCTGAAGTTGCCTGTGAATGTGGAGTTGGTGGCATGTGAAACCCGCATGTGGAGCATTCGTTTGTGTGGGATGCTCTACCAGGTTAATTCCTAGATAATGCACTCAAAGGGCACTAAGCATAGAGTGTGAAAACTGAGTTTCCTTGAGAGCTGCTTGGAAGCCTGATGGTGTGTGAAGTTAGTGAGCCAAATGGAGTTGTTCTCCCACAAGAACCACTCGGCTGATCCTTCTTCAATATGCCCTTCAGCAAGATGCAGTGTTTCTTTGACTGAATTAGCTCTCCACAAATATTTGCGTCTAGAGCCTTTGCATTGAGGGCTATCTGAAAACGGCTGTGGCGCTGAAGTTGCCTGTGAATGTGGAGTTGGTGGCATGTGAAACCCGCATGTGGAGCATTGGTTTGTGTGGGATGCTCTACCAGGTTCATTCCTAGATAATGCACTCAAAGGGCACTAAGCATAGAGTGTGAAAACTGAGTTTCCTTGAGAGCTGCATGGAAGCCTGATGGTGTGTGAAGTTAGTGAGCCAAATGGAGTTGTTCTCCCACAAGAACCACTCTGCTGATCCTTCTTCAATATGCCCTTCACCAACATGCAGTGTGTCTTTGATTGAATTAGCTCTCCACCAATATTTGCGTCTAGAGCCTTTGCATTGAGGGACATCTGAAAACGGCTGTGGCGCTGAAGTTGCCTGTGAATGTGGAGTTGGTGGCATGTGAAACCCGCATGTGGAGCATTCTTTTCTGTGGGATGCTCACGAAGCTTCATTTCAGTCCTAGGCACTCAAACGGCACTAAGCATAGAGTGTGAAAACTGAGTTTCCTTGAGAGCTGCTTGGAAGCCTGATGGTGTGTGAAGTTAGTGAGCCAAATGGAGTTGTTCTCCCACAAGAACCACTTCGCTGATCCTTCTTCAATATGCCCTTCACCAACATGCAGTGTTTCCTTGATTGAATTAGCTCTCACACCAATATTTGCGTCTAGAGCCTTTGCATTGAGGGCTATCTGAAAATGGCTGTGGCGCTGAAGTTGCCTGTGAATGTGGAGTTGGTGGCATGTGAAACCCGCATGTGGAGCATTCGTTTGTGTGGGATGCTCTACCAGGTTAATTCCTAGATAATGCACTCAAAGGGCACTAAGCATAGAGTGTGGAAACTGAGTTTCCTTGAGAGCTGCTTGGAAGCCTGATGGTGGGTGAAGTTAGTGAGCCAAATGGAGTTGTTCTCCCACAAGAACCACTCGGCTGATCCTTCTTCAATATGCGCTTCACCAACATGCAGTGCTTCTTTGATTGAATTAGCTCTCACACCAATATTTGCGTCTAGAGCCTTTGCATTGAGGGCTATCTGAAAATGGCTGTGGCGCTGAAGTTGCCTGTGAATGTGGAGTTGGTGGCATGTGAAACCCGCATGTGGAGCATTCGTTTGTGTGGGATGCTCTACCAGGTTCATTCCTAGATAATGCACTCAAAGGGCACTAAGCATAGAGTGTGAAAACTGAGTTTCCTTGAGAGCTGCTTGGAAGCCTGATGGTGTGTGAAGTTAGTGAGCCAAATGGAGTTGTTCTCCCACAAGAACCACTCGGCTGATCCTTCTTCAATATGCCCTTCACCAACATGCAGTGTTTCCATGATTGAATTAGCTCTCCACCAATATTTGCGTCTAGAGCCTTTGCATTGAGGGCTATCTGAAAACGGCTGTGGCGCTGAAGTTGCCTGTGAATGTGGAGTTGGTGGCATGTGAAACCCGCATGTGGAGCATTGGTTTATGTGGGATGCTCACCAAGCTTCATTTCAGTCCTAGGCACTCAAAGGGCACTAAGCATAGAGTGTGAAAACTGAGTTTCCTTGAGAGCTGCTTGGAAGCCTGATGGTGTGTGAAGTTAGTGAGCCAAATGGAGTTGTTCTCCCACAAGAACCACTCGGCTGATCCTTCTTCAATATGCCCTTCACCAACATGCAGTGTGTCTTTGATTGAATTAGCTCTCCACCAATATTTGCGTCTAGAGCCTTTGCATTGAGGGCTATCTGAAAATGGCTGTGGCGCTGAAGTTGCCTGAGAATGTGGAGTTGGTGGCATGTGAAACCCGCATGTGGAGCATTCGTTTGTGTGGGATGCTCACGAAGATTCATTTCAGTCCTAGGCACTCAAAGGGCACTAAGCATAGAGTGTGAAAACTGAGTTTCCTTGAGAGCTGCTTGGAAGCCTGATGGTGTGTGAAGTTAGTGAGCCAAATGGAGTTGTTCTCCCACAAGAACCACTCGGCTGATCCTTCTTCAATATGCCCTTCACCAACATGCAGTGTTTCCTTGATTGAATTAGCTCTCCACCAATATTTGCGTCTAGAGCCTTTGCATTGAGGGCTATCTGAAAATGGCTGTGGCGCTGAAGTTGCCTGTGAATGTGGAGTTGGTGGCATGTGAAACCCGCATGTGGAGCATTCGTTTGTGTGGGATGCTCACCAAGCTTCATTTCAGTCCTAGGCACTCAAAGGGCACTAAGCATAGAGTGTGAAAACTGAGTTTCCTTGAGAGCTGCTTGGAAGCCTGATGGTGTGTGAAGTTAGTGAGCCAAATGGAGTTGTTCTCCCACAAGAACCACTCGGCTGATCCTTCTTCAATATGCCCTTCACCAACATGCAGTGTGTCTTTGATTGAATTAGCTCTCCACCAATATTTGCGTCTAGAGCCTTTGCATTGAGGGCTATCTGAAAACGGCTGTGGCGCTGAAGTTGCCTGTGAATGTGGAGTTGGTGGCATGTGAAACCCGCATGTGGAGCATTCGTTTGTGTGGGATGCTCACGAAGCTTCATTTCAGTCCTAGGCACTCAAAGGGCACTAAGCATAGAGTGTGAAAACTGAGTTTCCTTGAGAGCTGCTTGGAAGCCTGATGGTGTGTGAAGTTAGTGAGCCAAATGGAGTTGTTCTCCCACAAGAACCACTCGGCTGATCCTTCTTCAATATGCCCTTCACCAACATGCAGTGTTTCCTTGATTGAATTAGCTCTCCACCAATATTTGCGTCTAGAGCCTTTGCACTGAGGGCTATCTGAAATGGCTGTGTAGCTGAAGTTGCCTGTGAATGTGGAGTTGGTGGCATGTGAAACCCGCATGTGGAGCATTCGTTTGTGTGGGATGCTCTACCAGGTTCATTCCTAGGTAATGCACTCAAAGGGCACTAAGCATAGAGTGTGAAAACTGAGTTTCCTTGAGAGCTGCTTGGAAGCCTGATGGTGTGTGAAGTTAGTGAGCCAAATGGAGTTGTTCTCCCACAAGAACCACTCGGCTGATCCTTCTTCAATATGCCCTTCACCAACATGCAGTGTTTCCTTGATTGAATTAGCTCTCCACCAATATTTGCGTCTAGAGCCTTTGCATTGAGGGCTATCTGAAAACGGCTGTGGCGCTGAAGTTGCCTGTGAATGTGGAGTTGGTGGCATGTGAAACCCGCATGTGGAGCATTCGTTTGTGTGGGATGCTCACGAAGCTTCATTTCAGTCCTAGGCACTCAAAGGGCACTAAGCATAGAGTGTGAAAACTGAGTTTCCTTGAGAGCTGCTTGGAAGCCTGATGGTGTGTGAAGTTAGTGAGCCAAATGGAGTTGTTCTCCCACAAGAACCACTCGGCTGATCCTTCTTCAATATGCCCTTCACCAACATGCAGTGTTTCCTTGATTGAATTAGCTCTCACACCAATATTTGCGTCTAGAGCCTTTGCATTGAAGGCTATCTGAAAACGGCTGTGGCGCTGAAGTTGCCTGTGAATGTGGAGTTGGTGGCATGTGAAACCCGCATGTGGAGCATTCGTTTGTGTGGGATGCTCACCAAGCTTCATTTCAGTCCTAGGCACTCAAAGGGCACTAAGCATAGAGTGTGAAAACTGAGTTTCCTTGAGAGCTGCTTGGAAGCCTGATGGTGTGTGAAGTTAGTGAGCCAAATGGAGTTGTTCTCCCACAAGAACCACTCGGCTGATCCTTCTTCAATATGCCCTTCACCAACATGCAGTGTTTCCTTGATTGAATTAGCTCTCACACCAATATTTGCGTCTAGAGCCTTTGCATTGAGGGCTATCTGAAAACGGCTGTGGCGCTGAAGTTGCCTGTGAATGTGGAGTTGGTGGCATGTGAAACCCGCATGTGGAGCATTCTTTTCTGTGGGATGCTCACGAAGCTTCATTTCAGTCCTAGGCACTCAAAGGGCACTAAGCATAGAGTGTGAAAACTGAGTTTCCTTGAGAGCTGCTTGGAAGCCTGATGGTGTGTGAAGTTAGTGAGCCAAATGGAGTTGTTCTCCCACAAGAACCACTCGGCTGATCCTTCTTCAATATGCCCTTCACCAACATGCAGTGTGTCTTTGATTGAATTAGCTCTCCACCAATATTTGCGTCTAGAGCCTTTGCATTGAGGGCTATCTGAAAATGGCTGTGTAGCTGAAGTTGCCTGTGAATGTGGAGTTGGTGGCATGTGAAACCCGCATGTGGAGCATTCGTTTGTGTGGGATGCTCTACCAGGTTCATTCCTAGATAATGCACTCAAAGGTCACTAAGCATAGAGTGTGAAAACTGAGTTTCCTTGAGAGCTGCTTGGAAGCCTGATGGTGTGTGAAGTTAGTGAGCCAAATGGAGTTGTTCTCCCACAAGAACCACTCTGCTGATCCTTCTTCAATATGCCCTTCACCAACATGCAGTGTTTCCTTGATTGAATTAGCTCTCACACCAATATTTGCGTCTAGAGCCTTTGCATTGAGGGCTATCTGAAAACGGCTGTGGCGCTGAAGTTGCCTGTGAATGTGGAGTTGGTGGCATGTGAAACCCGCATGTGGAGCATTGGTTTGTTTGGGATGCTCACGAAGCTTCATTTCAGTCCTAGGCACTCAAAGGGCACTAAGCATAGAGTGTGAAAACTGAGTTTCCTTGAGAGCTGCTTGGAAGCCTGATGGTGTGTGAAGTTAGTGAGCCAAATGGAGTTGTTCTCCCACAAGAACCACTCGGCTGATCCTTCTTCAATATGCCCTTCAGCAACATGCAGTGTTTCCTTGATTGAATTAGCTCTCACACCAATATTTGCGTCTAGAGCCTTTGCATTGAGGGCTATCTGAAAACGGCTGTGGCGCTGAAGTTGCCTGAGAATGTGGAGTTGGTGGCATGTGAAACCCGCATGTGGAGCATTCTTTTCTGTGGGATGCTCACCAAGATTCATTTCAGTCCTAGGCACTCAAAGGGCACTAAGCATAGAGTGTGAAAACTGAGTTTCCTTGAGAGTTGCTTGGAAGCCTGATGGTGTGTGAAGTTAGTGAGCCAAATGGAGTTGTTCTCATACAAGAACCACTCGGCTGATCCTTCTTCAATATGCCCTTCACCAACATGCAGTGTTTCCTTGATTGAATTGGCTCTCACACCAATATTTGCGTCTAGAGCCTTTGCATTGAGGGCTATCTGAAAACGGCTGTGGCACTGAAGTTGCCTGTGAATGTGGAGTTGGTGGCATGTGAAACCCGCATGTGGAGCATTCGTTTGTGTGGGATGCTCACCAAGCTTCATTTCAGTCCTAGGCACTCAAAGGGCACTAAGCATAGAGTGTGAAAACTGAGTTTCCTTGAGAGCTGCTTGGAAGCCTGATGGTGTATGAAATTAGTGAGCCAAATGGAGTTGTTCTCCCACAAGAACCACTCGGCTGATCCTTCTTCAATATGCCCTTCACCAACATGCCGTGTTGCTTTGATTGAATTAGCTTTCACACCAATATTTGCGTCTAGAGCCTTTGCATTGAGGGCTATCTGAAAACGGCTGTGGCGCTGAAGTTGCCTGTGAATGTGGAGTTGGTGCCATGTGAAACACGCATATGGAGCATTCGTTTGTGTGGGATGCTCTACCAGGTTCATTGCTAGATAATTCACTCAAAGGGCACTAAGCATAGAGTGTGAAAACTGAGTTTCCTTGAGAGCTGCTTGGAAGCCTGATGGTGTGTGAAGTTAGTGAGCCAAATGGAGTTGTTCTCCCACAAGAACCACTCGGCTGATCCTTCTTCAATATGCCCTTCACCAACATGCAGTGTTTCCTTGATTGAATTAGCTCTCACACCAATATTTGCGTCTAGAGCCTTTGCATTGAGGGCTATCTGAAAATGGCTGTGGCGCTGAAGTTGCCTGTGAATGTGGAGTTGGTGGCATGTGAAACCCACATGTGGAGCATTCGTTTGTGTGGGATGCTCACCAAGATTCATTTCAGTCCTAGGCACTCAAAGGGCACTAAGCATAGAGTGTGAAAACTGAGTTTCCTTGAGAGCTGCTTGGAAGCCTGATGGTGAGTGAAGTTAGTGAGCCAAATGGAGTTGTTCTCCCACAAGAACCACTCGGCTGATCCTTCTTCAATATGCCCTTCACCAACATGCAGTGTTTCTTTGATTGAATTAGCTCTCCACAAATATTTGCGTCTAGAGCCTTTGCATTGAGGGCTATCTGAAAACGGCTGTGGTGCTGAAGTTGCCTGTGAATGTGGAGTTGGTGGCATGTGAAACCCGCATGTGGAGCATTCGTTTGTGTGGGATGCTCTACCAGGTTCATTCCTATATAATGCACTCAAAGGGCACTAAGCATAGAGTGTGAAAACTGAGTTTCCTTGAGAGCTGCTTGGAAGCCTGATGGTGGGTGAAGTTAGTGAGCCAAATGGAGTTGTTCTCCCACAAGAACCACTCGGCTGATCCTTCTTCAATATGCCCTTCACCAACATGCATTGTTTCTTTGATTGAATTAGCTCTCCACCAATATTTGCGTCTAGAGCCTTTGCATTGAGGGCTATCTGAAAACGGCTGTGGCGCTGAAGTTGCCTGTGAATGTGGAGTTGGTGGCATGTGAAACCCGCATGTGGAGCATTCGTTTGTGTGGGATGCTCTACCAGGTTCATTCCTAGAGAATGCACTCAAAGGGCACTAAGCATAGAGTGTGAAAACTGAGTTTCCTTGAGAGCTGCTTGGAAGCCTGATGGTGTGTGAAGTTAGTGAGCCAAATGGAGTTGTTCTCCCACAAGAACCACTCGGCTGATCCTTCTTCAATATGCCCTTCAGCAAGATGCAGTGTTTCTTTGATTGAATTAGCTCTCCACCAATATTTGCGTCTAGAGCCTTTGCATTGAGGGCTATCTGAAAACGGCTGTGGCGCTGAAGTTGCCTGTGAATGTGGAGTTGGTGGCATGTGAAACCCGCATGTGGAGCATTCGTTTGTGTGGGATGCTCACCAAGCTTCATATCAGTCCTAGGCACTCAAAGGGCACTAAGCATAGAGTGTGAAAACTGAGTTTCCTTGAGAGCTGCTTGGAAGCCTGATGGTGTGTGAAATTAGTGAGCCAAATGGAGTTGTTCTCCCACAAGAACCACTCGGCTGATCCTTCTTCAATATGCCCTTCACCAACATGCAGTGTTGCTTTGATTGAATTAGCTTTCACACCAATATTTGCGTCTAGAGCCTTTGCATTGAGGGCTATCTGAAAACGGCTGTGGCGCTGAAGTTGCCTGTGAATGTGGAGTTGGTGGCATGTGAAACCCGCATGTGGAGCATTCGTTTGTGTGGGATGCTCTACCAGGTTCATTCCTAGAGAATGCACTCAAAGGGCACTAAGCATAGAGTGTGAAAACTGAGTTTCCTTGAGAGCTGCTTGGAAGCCTGATGGTGTGTGAAGTTAGTGAGCCAAATGGAGTTGTTCTCCCACAAGAACCACTCGGCTGATCCGTCTTCAATATGCCCTTCAGCAAGATGCAGTGTTTCTTTGATTGAATTAGCTCTCCACCAATATTTGCGTCTAGAGCCTTTGCATTGAGGGCTATCTGAAAACGGCTGTGGCGCTGAAGTTGCCTGTGAATGTGGAGTTGGTGGCATGTGAAACCCGCATGTGGAGCATTGGTTTGTGTGGGATGCTTACCAAGCTTCATTTCAGTCCTAGGCACTCAAAGGGCACTAAGCATAGAGTGTGAAAACTGAGTTTCTTGAGAGCTGCTTGGAAGCCTGATGGTGTGTGAAGTTAGTGAGTCAAATGGAGTTGTTCTCCCACAAGAACCACTCGGCTGATCCTTCTTCAATATGCCCTTCACCAACATGCAGTGTTTCCTTGATTGAATTAGCTCTCACACCAATATTTGCGTCTAGAGCCTTTGCATTGATGGCTATCTGAAAATGGCTGTGGCGCTGAAGTTGCCTGTGAATGTGGAGTTGGTGGCATGTGAAACCCGCATGTGGAGCATTCGTTTGTGTGGGATGCTCACGAAGCTTCATTTCAGTCCTAGGCACTCAAAGCGCACTAAGCATAGAGTGTGAAAACTGAGTTTCCTTGAGAGCTGCTTGGAAGCCTGATGGTGTGTGAAGTTAGTGAGCCAAATGGAGTTGTTCTCCCACAAGAACCACTCTGCTGATCCTTCTTCAATATGCCCTTCACCAACATGCAGTGTTTCCTTGATTGAATTAGCTCTCACACCAATATTTGCGTCTAGAGCCTTTGCATTGAGGGCTATCTGAAAACGGCTGTGGCGCTGAAGTTGCCTGTGAATGTGGAGTTGGTGGCATGTGAAACCCGCATGTGGAGCATTCGTTTGTGTGGGATGCTCTACCAGGTTCATTCCTAGATAATGCACTCAAAGGGCACTAAGCATAGAGTGTGAAAACTGAGTTTCCTTGAGAGCTGCTTGGAAGCCTGATGGTGGGTGAAGTTAGTGAGCCAAATGGAGTTGTTCTCCCACAAGAACCACTCGGCTGATCCTTCTTCAATATGCCCTTCACCAACATGCAGTGTTTCTTTGATTGAATTAGCTCTCCACCAATATTTGCGTCTAGAGCCTTTGCATTGAGGGCTATCTGAAAACGGCTGTGGCGCTGAAGTTGCCTGTGAATGTGGAGTTGGTGGCATGTGAAACCCGCATGTGGAGCATTCGTTTGTGTGGGATGCTCTACCAGGTTCATTCCTAGAGAATGCACTCAAAGGGCACTAAGCATAGAGTGTGAAAACTGAGTTTCCTTGAGAGCTGCTTGGAAGCCTGATGGTGTGTGAAGTTAGTGAGCCAAATGGAGTTGTTCTCCCACAAGAACCACTCGGCTGATCCTTCTTCAATATGCCCTTCAGCAAGATGCAGTGTTTCTTTGATTGAATTAGCTCTCCACCAATATTTGCGTCTAGAGCCTTTGCATTGAGGGACATCTGAAAACGGCTGTGGCGCTGAAGTTGCCTGTGAATGTGGAGTTGGTGGCATGTGAAACCCGCATGTGGAGCATTGGTTTGTGTGGGATGCTTACCAAGCTTCATTTCAGTCCTAGGCACTCAAAGGGCACTAAGCATAGAGTGTGAAAACTGAGTTTCCTTGACAGCTGCTTGGAAGCCTGATGGTGTGTGAAGTTAGTGAGTCAAATGGAGTTGTTCTCCCACAAGAACCACTCGGCTGATCCTTCTTCAATATGCCCTTCACCAACATGCAGTGTTTCCTTGATTGAATTAGCTCTCACACCAATATTTGCGTCTAGAGCCTTTGCATTGAGGGCTATCTGAAAATGGCTGTGGCGCTGAAGTTGCCTGTGAATGTGGAGTTGGTGGCATGTGAAACCCGCATGTGGAGCATTGGTTTGTGTGGGATGCTCACGAAGCTTCATTTCAGTCCTAGGCACTCAAAGGGCACTAAGCATAGAGTGTGAAAACTGAGTTTCCTTGAGAGCTGCTTGGAAGCCTGATGGTGTGTGAAGTTAGTGAGCCAAATGGAGTTGTTCTCCCACAAGAACCACTCTGCTGATCCTTCTTCAATATGCCCTTCACCAACATGCAGTGTTTCCTTGATTGAATTAGCTCTCACACCAATATTTGCGTCTAGAGCCTTTGCATTGAGGGCTATCTGAAAACGGCTGTGGCGCTGAAGTTGCCTGTGAATGTGGAGTTGGTGGCATGTGAAACCCGCATGTGGAGCATTGGTTTGTGTGGGATGCTCACCAAGCT
Source organism: Ochotona princeps (assembly GCF_030435755.1). NCBI lineage: Eukaryota > Metazoa > Chordata > Mammalia > Lagomorpha > Ochotonidae > Ochotona > Ochotona princeps. The sequence continues at coordinate 76,844 of NW_026697364.1, read as the reverse complement.
TCATTTCAGTCCTAGGCACTCAAAGGGCACTAAGCATAGAGTGTGAAAACTGAGTTTCCTTGAGAGCTGCTTGGAAGCCTGATGGTGTGTGAAGTTAGTGAGCCAAATGGAGTTGTTCTCATACAAGAACCACTCTGCTGATCCTTCTTCAATATGCCCTTCACCAACATGCAGTGTTTCCTTGATTGAATTAGCTCTCACACCAATATTTGCGTCTAGAGCCTTTGCATTGAGGGCTATCTGAAAACGGCTGTGGCGCTGAAGTTGCCTGTGAATGTGGAGTTGGTGGCATGTGAAACCCGCATGTGGAGCATTCGTTTGTGTGGGATGCTCTGCCAGGTTCATTCCTAGATAATGCACTCAAAGGGCACTAAGCATAGAGTGTGAAAACTGAGTTTCCTTGAGAGCTGCTTGGAAGCCTGATGGTGTGTGAAGTTAGTGAGCCAAATGGAGTTGTTCTCCCACAAGAACCACTCTGCTGATCCTTCTTCAATATGCCCTTCACCAACATCCAGTGTTTCCTTGATTGAATTGGCTCTCCACCAATATTTGCGTCTAGAGCCTTTGCATTGAGGGCTATCTGAAAACGGCTGTGGCGCTGAAGTTGCCTGTGAATGTGGAGTTGGTGGCATGTGAAACCCGCATGTGGAGCATTGGTTTGTGTGGGATGCTCTACCAGGTTCATTCCTAGATAATGCACTCAAAGGGCACTAAGCATAGAGTGTGAAAACTGAGTTTCCTTGAGAGCTGCTTGGAAGCCTGATGGTGTGTGAAGTTAGTGAGCCAAATGGAGTTGTTCTCCCACAAGAACCACTCGGCTGATCCTTCTTCAATATGCCCTTCACCAACATGCAGTGTTTCTTTGATTGAATTAGCTCTCCACCAATATTTGCGTCTAGAGCCTTTGCATTGAGGGCTATCTGAAAACGGCTGTGGCGCTGAAGTTGCCTGTGAATGTGGAGTTGGTGGCATGTGAAACCCGCATGTGGAGCATTCGTTTGTGTGGGATGCTCACCAGTTTCATTCCTAGATAATGCACTCAAAGGGCACTAAGCATAGAGTGTGAAAACTGAGTTTCCTTGAGAGCTGCTTGGAAGCCTGATGGTGTGTGAAGTTAGTGAGCCAAATGGAGTTGTTCTCCCACAAGAACCACTCGGCTGATCCTTCTTCAATATGCCCTTCACCAACATGCAGTGTTTCCTTGATTGAATTAGCTCTCACACCAATATTTGTGTCTAGAGCCTTTGCATTGAGGGCTATCTGAAAACGGCTGTGGCGCTGAAGTTGCCTGTGAATGTGGAGTTGGTGGCATGTGAAACCCGCATGTGGAGCATTCGTTTGTGTGGGATGCTCACGAAGCTTCATTTCAGTCCTAGGCACTCAAAGGGCACTAAGCATAGAGTGTGAAAACTGAGTTTCCTTGAGAGCTGCTTGGAAGCCTGATGGTGTGTGAAGTTAGTGAGCCAAATGGAGTTGTTCTCCCACAAGAACCACTCGGCTGATCCTTCTTCAATATGCCCTTCACCAACATGCAGTGTGTCTTTGATTGAATTAGCTCTCCACCAATATTTGCGTCTGGAGCCTTTGCATTGAGGGCTATCTGAAAACGGCTGTGGCGCTGAAGTTGCCTGTGAATGTGGAGTTGGTGGCATGTGAAACCCGCATGTGGAGCATTGGTTTGTGTGGGCTGCTCACCAAGCTTCATTTCAGTCCTAGGCACTCAAAGGGCACTAAGCATAGAGTGTGAAAACTGAGTTTCCTTGAGAGCTGCTTGGAAGCCTGATGGTGTGTGAAGTTAGTGAGCCAAATGGAGTTGTTCTCCCACAAGAACCACTCGGCTGATCCTTCTTCAATATGCCCTTCACCAACATGCAGTGTTTCCTTGATTGAATTAGCTCTCACACCAATATTTGCGTCTAGAGCCTTTGCATTGAGGGCTATCTGAAAATGGCTGTGGCGCTGAAGTTGCCTGTGAATGTGGAGTTGGTGGCATGTGAAACCCGCATGTGGAGCATTCGTTTGTGTGGGATGCTCTACCAGGTTCATTCCTAGATAATGCACTCAAAGGGCACTAAGCATAGAGTGTGAAAACTGAGTTTCCTTGAGAGCTGCTTGGAAGCCTGATGGTGTGTGAAGTTAGTGAGCCAAATGGAGTTGTTCTCCCACAAGAACCACTCGGCTGATCCTTCTTCAATATGCCCTTCACCAACATGCAGTGTTTCTTTGATTGAATTAGCTCTCCACCAATATTTGCGTCTAGAGCCTTTGCATTGAGGGCTATCTGAAAACGGCTGTGGCGCTGAAGTTGCCTGTGAATGTGGAGTTGGTGGCATGTGAAACCCGCATGTGGAGCATTCGTTTGTGTGGGATGCTCTACCAGGTTCATTCCTAGATAATGCACTCAAAGGGCACTAAGCATAGAGTGTGAAAACTGAGTTTCCTTGAGAGCTGCTTGGAAGCCTGATCGTGTGTGAAGTTAGTGAGCCAAATGGAGTTGTTCTCCCACAAGAACCACTCGGCTGATCCTTCTTCAATATGCCCTTCACCAACATGCAGTGTTTCTTTGATTGAATTAGCTCTCCACCAATATTTGTTCTAGAGCCTTTGCATTGAGGGCTATCTGAAAACAGCTGTGGCGCTGAAGTTGCCTGAGAATGTGGAGTTGGTGGCATGTGAAACCCGCATGTGGAGCATTCTATTCTGTGGGATGCTCACCAAGCTTCATTTCAGTCCTAGGCACTCAAATGGCACTAAGCATAGAGTGTGAAAACTGAGTTTCCTTGAGAGCTGCTTGGAAGCCTGATGGTGTGTGAAGTTAATGAGCCAAATGGAGTTGTTCTCCCACAAGAACCACTCGGCTGATCCTTCTTCAATATGCCCTTCACCAACATGCAGTGTTTCCTTGATTGAATTGGCTCTCACACCAATATTTGCGTCTAGAGCCTTTGCATTGAGGGCTATCTGAAAACGGCTGTGGCACTGAAGTTGCCTGTGAATGTGGAGTTGGTGGCATGTGAAACCCGCATGTGGAGCATTCGTTTGTGTGGGATGCTCACCAAGCTTCATTTCAGTCCTAGGCACTCAAAGGGCACTAAGCATAGAGTGTGAAAACTGAGTTTCCTTGAGAGCTGCTTGGAAGCCTGATGGTGTGCGAAGTTAGTGAGCCAAATGGAGTTGTTCTCCCACAAGAACCACTCGGCTGATCCTTCTTCAATATGCCCTTCACCAACATGCAGTGTTTCCTTGATTGAATTAGCTCTCACACCAATATTTGCGTCTAGAGCCTTTGCATTGAGGGCTATCTGAAAATGGCTGTGGCGCTGAAGTTGCCTGTGAATGTGGAGTTGGTGGCATGTGAAACCCGCATGTGGAGCATTCGTTTGTGTGGGATGCTTACCAAGCTTCATTTCAGTCCTAGGCACTCAAAGGGCACTAAGCATAGAGTGTGAAAACTGAGTTTCCTTGAGAGCTGCTTGGAAGCCTGATGGTGTGTGAAGTTAGGGAGCCAAATGGAGTTGTTCTCCCACAAGAACCACTCGGCTGATCCTTCTTCAATATGCCCTTCACCAACATGCAGTGTTTCCTTGATTGAATTAGCTCTCACACCAATATTTGCGTCTAGAGCCTTTTGCATTGAGGGCTATCTGAAAACGGCTGTGGCGCTGAAGTTGCCTGTGGATGTGGAGTTGGTGGCATGTGAAACCCGCATGTGGAGCATTCGTTTGTGTGGGATGCTCACCAAGCTTCATTTCAATCGTAGGCACTCAAAGGGCACTAAGCATAGAGTGTGAAAACTGAGTTTCCTTGAGAGCTGCTTGGAAGCCTGATGGTGTGTGAAGTTAGTGAGCCAAATGGAGTTGTTCTCCCACAAGAACCACTCGGCTGATCCTTCTTCAATATGCCCTTCAGCAACATGCAGTGTTTCCTTAATTGAATTAGCTCTCACACCAATATTTGCGTCTAGAGCCTTTGCATTGAGGGCTTTCTGAAAACCTCTGTGGCGCTGAAGTTGCCTGTGAATGTGGAGTTGGTGGCATGTGAAACCCGCATGTGGAACATTCTTTTGTGTGGGTTGCTCACCAAGCTTCATTTCAGTCCTAGGCACTCAAAGGGCACTAAGCATAGAGTGTGAAAACTGAGTTTCCTTGAGAGCTGCTTGGAAGCCTGATGGTGTGTGAAGTTAGTGAGCCAAATGGAGTTGTTCTCCCACAAGAACCACTCGGCTGATCCTTCTTCAATATGCCCTTCACCAACATGTAGTGTTTCCTTGATGGAATTAGCTCTCACACCAATATTTGCGTCTAGAGCCTTTGCATTGAGGGCTATCTGAAAACGGCTGTGGCACTGAAGTTGCCTGTGAATGTGGAGTTGGTGGCATGTGAAACCCGCATGTGGAGCATTCGTTTGTGTGGGATGCTCTACCAGGTTCATTCCTAGATAATGCACTCAAAGGGCACTAAGCATAGAGTGTGAAAACTGAGTTTCCTTGAGAGCTGCTTGGAAGCCTGATGGTGTGTGAAGTTAGTGAGCCAAATGGAGTTGTTCTCCCACAAGAACCACTCGGCTGATCCTTCTTCAATATGCCCTTCAGCAACATGCAGTGTTTCCTTGATTGAATTAGCTCTCACACCAATATTTGCGTCTAGAGCCTTTGCATTGAGGGCTATCTGAAAATGGCTGTGGCGCTGAAGTTGCCTGTGAATGTGGAGTTGGTGGCATGTGAAACCCGCATGTGGAGCATTCGTTTGTGTGGGATGCTCACCAAGCTTCATTTCAGTCCTAGGCACTCAAAGGCACTAAGCATAGAGTGTGAAAACTGAGTTTCCTTGAGAGCTGCTTGGAAGCCTGATGGTGTGTGAAGTTAGTGAGCCAAATGGAGTTGTTCTCCCACAAGAACCACTCGGCTGATCCTTCTTCAATATGCCCTTCACCAACATGCAGTGTTTCCTTGATTGAATTAGCTCTCACACCAATATTTGCGTCTAGAGCCTTTGCATTGAGGGCTATCTGAAAATGGCTGTGGCGCTGAAGTTGCCTTTGGATGTGGAGTTGGTGGCATGTGAAACCCGCATGTGGAGCATTCGTTTGTGTGGGATGCTCACCAAGCTTCATTTCAGTCCTAGGCACTCAAAGGGCACTAAGCATAGAGTGTGAAAACTGAGTTTCCTTGAGAGCTGCTTGGAAGCCTGATGGTGTGTGAAGTTAGTGAGCCAAATGGAGTTGTTCTCCCACAAGAACCACTCGGCTGATCCTTCTTCAATATGCCCTTCACCAACATGCAGTGCTACCTTGATTGAATTAGCTCTCACACCAATATTTGCGTCTAGAGCCTTTGCATTGAGGGCTATCTGAAAACGGCTGTGGCGCTGAAGTTGCCTGTGAATGTGGAGTTGGTGGCATGTGAAACCGCATGTGGAGCATTCGTTTGTGTGGGATGCTCTACCAGGTTCATTCCTAGATAATGCACTCAAAGGGCACTAAGCATAGAGTGTGAAAACTGAGTTTCCTTGAGAGCTGCTTGGAAGCCTGATGGTGTGTGAAGTTAGTGAGCCAAATGGAGTTGTTCTCCCACAAGAACCACTCGGCTGATCCTTCTGCAATATGCCCTTCAGCAACATGCAGTGTTTCCTTGATTGAATTAGCTCTCACACCAATATTTGCGTCTAGAGCCTTTTGCATTGAGGGCTATCTGAAAACTCCTTGGCGCTGAAGTTGCCTGTGAATGTGGAGTTGGTGGCATGTGAAACCCGCATGTGGAGCATTCGTTGTGTGAGATGCTCTACCAGGTTCATTCCTAGATAATGCACTCAAAGGGCACTAAGCATAGAGTGTGAATACTGAGTTTCCTTGAGAGCTGCTTGGAAGCCTGATGGTGTGTGAAGTTAGTGAGCCAAATGGAGTTGTTCTCCCACAAGAACCACTCGGCTGATCCTTCTTCAATATGCCCTTCAGCAACATGCAGTGTTTCCTTGATTGAATTAGCTCTCACACCAATATTTGCGTCTAGAGCCTTTGCATTGAGGGCTATCTAAAAACGGCTGTGGCACTGAAGTTGCCTGTGGATGTGCAGTTGGTGGCATGTGAAACCCGCATGTGGAGCATTCGTTTGTGTGGGATGCTCACCAAGCTTCATTTCAGTCCTAGGCACTCAAAGGGCACTAAGCATAGAGTGTGAAAACTGAGTTTCCTTGAGAGCTGCTTGGAAGCCTGATGGTGTGTGAAGTTAGCGAGCCAAATGGAGTTGTTCTCCCACAAGAACCACTCGGCTGATCCTTCTTCAATATGCCCTTCACCAACATGCAGTGTTTCCTTGATTGAATTAGCTCTCACACCAATATTTGCGTCTAGAGCCTTTGCATTGAGGGCTATCTGAAAACGGCTGTGGCACTGACGTTGCCTGTGAATGTGGAGTTGGTGGCATGTGAAACCCGCATGTGGAGCATTCGTTTGTGTGGGATGCTCTACCAGGTTCATTCCTAGATAATGCACTCAAAGGGCACTAAGCATAGAGTGTGAAAACTGAGTTTCCTTGAGAGCTGCTTGGAAGCCTGATGGTGTGTGAAGTTAGTGAGCCAAATGGAGTTGTTCTCCCACAAGAACCACTCGGCTGATCCTTCTTCAATATGCCCTTCACCAACATGCAGTGTTTCCTTGATTGAATTAGCTCTCACACCAATATTTGCGTCTAGAGCCTTTGCATTGAGGGCTATCTGAAAACGGCTGTGGCGCTGAAGTTGCCTGTGAATGTGGAGTTGGTGGCATGTGAAACCCGCATGTGGAGCATTCGTTTGTGTGGGATGCTCACCAAGCTTCATTTCAGTCCTAGGCACTCAAAGGGCACTAAGCATAGAGTGTGAAAACTGAGTTTCCTTGAGAGCTGCTTGGGAAGCCTGATGGTGTGTGAAGTTAGTGAGCCAAATGGAGTTGTTCTCCCACAAGAACCACTCGGCTGATCCTTCTTCAATATGCCCTTCACCAACATGCAGTGTTTCCTTGATTGAATTGGCTCTCACACCAATATTTGCGTCTAGAGCCTTTGCATTGAGGGCTATCTGAAAACGGCTGTGGCGCTGAAGTTGCCTGTGGATGTGGAGTTGGTGGCATGTGAAACCCGCATGTGGAGCATTCGTTTGTGTGGGATGCTCACCAAGCTTCATTTCAGTCCTAGGCACTCAAAGGGCACTAAGCATAGAGTGTGAAAACTGAGTTTCCTTGAGAGCTGCTTGGAAGCCTGATGGTGTGTGAAGTTAGTGAGCCAAATGGAGTTGTTCTCCCACAAGAACCACTCGGCTGATCCTTCTTCAATATGCCCTTCACCAACATGCAGTGTTTCCTTGATTGAATTAGCTCTCACACCAATATTTGCGTCTAGAGCCTTTGCATTGAGGGCTATCTGAAAACGGCTGTGGCGCTGAAGTTGCCTGTGGATGTGGAGTTGGTGGCATGTGAAACCCGCATGTGGAGCATTCGTTTGTGTGGGATGCTCACCAAGCTTCATTTCAGTCCTAGGCACTCAAAGGGCACTAAGCATAGAGTGTGAAAACTGAGTTTCCTTGAGAGCTGCTTGGAAGCCTGATGGTGTGTGAAGTTAGTGAGCCAAATGGAGTTGTTCTCCCACAAGAACCACTCGGCTGATCCTTCTTCAATATGCCCTTCAGCAACATGCAGTGTTTCCTTGATTGAATTAGCTCTCACACCAATATTTGCGTCTAGAGCCTTTGCATTGAGGGCTATCTGAAAACGGCTGTGGCGCTGAAGTTGCCTGTGAATGTGGAGTTGGTGGCATGTGAAACCCGCATGTGGAACATTCTTTTGTGTGGGTTGCTCACCAAGCTTCATTTCAGTCCTAGGCACTCAAAGGGCACTAAGCATAGAGTGTGAAAACTGAGTTTCCTTGAGAGCTGCTTGGAAGCCTGATGGTGTGTGAAGTTAGTGAGCCAAATGGAGTTGTTCTCCCACAAGAACCACTCTGCTGATCCTTCTTCAATATGCCCTTCACCAACATGTAGTGTTTCCTTGATGGAATTAGCTCTCACACCAATATTTGCGTCTAGAGCCTTTGCATTGAGGGCTATCTGAAAACGGCTGTGGCGCTGAAGTTGCCTGTGAATGTGGAGTTGGTGGCATGTGAAACCCGCATGTGGAGCATTCGTTTGTGTGGGATGCTCTACCAGGTTCATTCCTACATAATGCACTCAAAGGGCACTAAGCATAGAGTGTGAAAACTGAGTTTCCTTGAGAGCTGCTTGGAAGCCTGATGGTGTGTGAAGTTAGTGAGCCAAATGGAGTTGTTCTCCCACAAGAACCACTCGGCTGATCCTTCTTCAATATGCCCTTCAGCAACATGCAGTGTTTCCTTGATTGAATTAGCTCTCACACCAATATTTGCGTCTAGAGCCTTTGCATTGAGGGCTATCTGAAAACGGCTGTGGCACTGAAGTTGCCTGTCAATGTGGAGTTGGTGGCATGTGAAACCCGCATGTGGAGCATTCTTTTGTGTGGGTTGCTACCCAAGCTTCATTTCAGTCCTGGGCACTCAAAGGGCACTAAGCATAGAGTGTGAAAACTGAGTTTCCTTGAGAGCTGCTTGGAAGCCTGATGGTGTGTGAAGTTAGTGAGCCAAATGGAGTTGTTCTCCCACAAGAACCACTCGGCTGATCCTTCTTCAATATGCCCTTCACCAACATGCAGTGCTATCTTGATTGAATTAGCTCTCACACCAATATTTGCGTCTAGAGCCTTTGCATTGAGGGCTATCTGAAAACGGCTGTGGCGCTGAAGTTGCCTGTGAATGTGGAGTTGGTGGCATGTGAAACCGCATGTGGAGCATTCGTTTGTGTGGGATGCTCTACCAGGTTCATTCCTAGATAATGCACTCAAAGGGCACTAAGCATAGAGTGTGAAAACTGAGTTTCCTTGAGAGCTGCTTGGAAGCCTGATGGTGTGTGAAGTTAGTGAGCCAAATGGAGTTGTTCTCCCACAAGAACCACTCGGCTGATCCTTCTTCAATATGCCCTTCACCAACATGTAGTGTTTCCTTGATGGAATTAGCTCTCACACCAATATTTGCGTCTAGAGCCTTTGCATTGAGGGCTATCTGAAAACGGCTGTGGCGCTGAAGTTGCCTGTGAATGTGGAGTTGGTGGCATGTGAAACCCGCATGTGGAGCATTCGTTTGTGTGGGATGCTCTACCAGGTTCATTCCTAGATAATGCACTCAAAGGGCACTAAGCATAGAGTGTGAAAACTGAGTTTCCTTGAGAGCTGCTTGGAAGCCTGATGGTGTGTGAAGTTAGTGAGCCAAATGGAGTTGTTCTCCCACAAGAACCACTTGGCTGATCCTTCTTCAATATGCCCTTCAGCAACATGTAGTGTTTCCTTGATTGAATTAGCTCTCACACCAATATTTGCGTCTAGAGCCTTTGCATTGAGGGCTATCTGAAAATGGCTGTGGCTCTGAAGTTGCCTGTGAATGTGGAGTTGGTGGCATGTGAAACCCGCATGTGGAGCATTGGTTTGTGTGGGATGCTCACCAAGCTTCATTTCAGTCCTAGGCACTCAAAGGCACTAAGCATAGAGTGTGAAAACTGAGTTTCCTTGAGAGCTGCTTGGAAGCCTGATGGTGTGTGAAGTTAGTGAGCCAAATGGAGTTTTTCTCCCACAAGAACCACTCGGCTGATCCTTCTTCAATATGCCCTTCAGCAACATGCAGTGTTTCCTTGATTGAATTAGCTCTCACACCAATATTTGCGTCTAGAGCCTTTGCATTGAGGGCTATCTGAAAATGGCTGTGGCGCTGAAGTTGCCTGTGGATGTGGAGTTGGTGGCATGTGAAACCCGCATGTGGAGCATTCGTTTGTGTGGGATGCTCACCAAGCTTCATTTCAGTCCTAGTCACTCAAAGGGCACTAAGCATAGAGTGTGAAAACTGAGTTTCCTTGAGAGCTGCTTGGAAGCCTGATGGTGTGTGAAGTTAGTGAGCCAAATGGAGTTGTTCTCCCACAAGAACCACTCGGCTGATCCTTCTTCAATATGCCCTTCAGCAACATGCAGTGTTTCCTTGATTGAATTAGCTCTCACACCAATATTTGCGTCTAGAGCCTTTGCATTGAGGGCTATCTGAAAACGGCTGTGGCACTGAAGTTGCCTGTCAATGTGGAGTTGGTGGCATGTGAAACCCGCATGTGTAGCATTCTTTTGTGTGGGTTGCTACCCAAGCTTCATTTCAGTCCTGGGCACTCAAAGGGCACTAAGCATAGAGTGTGAAAACTGAGTTTCCTTGAGAGCTGCTTGGAAGCCTGATGGTGTGTGAAGTTAGTGAGCCAAATGGAGTTGTTCTCCCACAAGAACCACTCGGCTGATCCTTCTTCAATATGCCCTTCACCAACATGCAGTGCTACCTTGATTGAATTAGCTCTCACACCAATATTTGCGTCTAGAGCCTTTGCATTGAGGGCTATCTGAAAACGGCTGTGGCGCTGAAGTTGCCTGTGAATGTGGAGTTGGTGGCATGTGAAACCGCATGTGGAGCATTCGTTTGTGTGGGATGCTCTACCAGGTTCATTCCTAGATAATGCACTCAAAGGGCACTAAGCATAGAGTGTGAAAACTGAGTTTCCTTGAGAGCTGCTTGGAAGCCTGATGGTGTGTGAAGTTAGTGAGCCAAATGGAGTTGTTCTCCCACAAGAATCACTCGGCTGATCCTTCTTCAATATGCCCTTCAGCAACATGCAGTGTTTCCTTGATTGAATTAGCTCTCACACCAATATTTGCGTCTAGAGCCTTTGCATTGAGGGCTATCTGAAAACGGCTGTGGCACTGAAGTTGCCTGTGGATGTGCAGTTGGTGGCATGTGAAACCCGCATGTGGAGCATTCGTTTGTGTGGGATGCTCACCAAGCTTCATTTCAGTCCTAGGCACTCAAAGGGCACTAAGCATAGAGTGTGAAAACTGAGTTTCCTTGAGAGCTGCTTGGAAGCCTGATGGTGTGTGAAGTTAGTGAGTCAAATGGAGTTGTTCTCCCACAAGAACCACTCGGCTGATCCTTCTTCAATATGCCCTTCACCAACATGCAGTGTTTCCTTGATTGAATTAGCTCTCACACCAATATTTGCGTCTAGAGCCTTTGCATTGAGGGCTATCTGAAAACGGCTGTGGCGCTGAAGTTGCCTGTGAATGTGGAGTTGGTGGCATGTGAAACCCGCATGTGGAGCATTCGTTTGTGTGGGATGCTCTACCAGGTTCATTACTAGATAATGCACTCAAAGGGCACTAAGCATAGAGTGTGAAAACTGAGTTTCCTTGAGAGCTGCTTGGAAGCCTGATGGTGTGTGAAGTTAGTGAGTCAAATGGAGTTGTTCTCCCACAAGAACCACTCGGCTGATCCTTCTTCAATATGCCCTTCAGCAACATGCAGTGTTTCCTTGATTGAATTAGCTCTCACACCAATATTTGCGTCTAGAGCCTTTGCATTGAGGGCTATCTGAAAACGGCTGTGGCGCTGAAGTTGCCTGTGAATGTGGAGTTGGTGGCATGTGAAACCCGCATGTGGAGCATTCGTTTGTGTGGGATGCTCACCAAGCTTCATTTCAGTCCTAGTCACTCAAAGGGCACTAAGCATAGAGTGTGAAAACTGAGTTTCCTTGAGAGCTGCTTGGAAGCCTGATGGTGTGTGAAGTTAGTGAGCCAAATGGAGTTGTTCTCCCACAAGAACCACTTGGCTGATCCTTCTTCAATATGCGCTTCACCAACATGCAGTGTTTCCTTGATTGAATTAGCTCTCACACCAATATTTGCGTCTAGAGCCTTTGCATTGAGGGCTATCTGAAAACGGCTGTGGCGCTGAAGTTGCCTGTGAATGTGGAGTGGGTGGCATGTGACACCCGCATGTGGAGCATTCGTTTGTGTGGGATGCTCACCAAGCTTCATTTCAGTCCTAGTCACTCAAAGGGCACTAAGCATAGAGTGTGAAAACTGAGTTTCCTTGAGAGCTGCTTGGAAGCCTGATGGTGTGTGAAGTTAGTGAGCCAAATGGAGTTGTTCTCCCACAAGAACCACTCGGCTGATCCTTCTTCAATATGCCCTTCACCAACATGCAGTGTTTCCTTGATTGAATTAGCTCTCACACCAATATTTGCGTCTAGAGCCTTTGCATTGAGGGCTATCTGAAAACGGCTGTGGCGCTGAAGTTGCCTGTGAATGTGGAGTTGGTGGCATGTGAAACCGCATGTGGAGCATTCGTTTGTGTGGGATGCTCTACCAGGTTCATTCCTAGATAATGCACTCAAAGGGCACTAAGCATAGAGTGTGAAAACTGAGTTTCCTTGAGAGCTGCTTGGAAGCCTGATGGTGTGTGAAGTTAGTGAGCCAAATGGAGTTGTTCTCCCACAAGAACCACTCGGCTGATCCTTCTTCAATATGCCCTTCACCAACATGTAGTGTTTCCTTGATGGAATTAGCTCTCACACCAATATTTGCGTCTAGAGCCTTTGCATTGAGGGCTATCTGAAAACGGCTGTGGCGCTGAAGTTGCCTGTGAATGTGGAGTTGGTGGCATGTGAAACCCGCATGTGGAGCATTCGTTTGTGTGGGATGCTCTACCAGGTTCATTCCTAGATAATGCACTCAAAGGGCACTAAGCATAGAGTGTGAAAACTGAGTTTCCTTGAGAGCTGCTTGGAAGCCTGATGGTGTGTGAAGTTAGTGAGCCAAATGGAGTTGTTCTCCCACAAGAACCACTTGGCTGATCCTTCTTCAATATGCCCTTCAGCAACATGTAGTGTTTCCTTGATTGAATTAGCTCTCACACCAATATTTGCGTCTAGAGCCTTTGCATTGAGGGCTATCTGAAAATGGCTGTGGCTCTGAAGTTGCCTGTGAATGTGGAGTTGGTGGCATGTGAAACCCGCATGTGGAGCATTGGTTTGTGTGGGATGCTCACCAAGCTTCATTTCAGTCCTAGGCACTCAAAGGCACTAAGCATAGAGTGTGAAAACTGAGTTTCCTTGAGAGCTGCTTGGAAGCCTGATGGTGTGTGAAGTTAGTGAGCCAAATGGAGTTTTTCTCCCACAAGAACCACTCGGCTGATCCTTCTTCAATATGCCCTTCAGCAACATGCAGTGTTTCCTTGATTGAATTAGCTCTCACACCAATATTTGCGTCTAGAGCCTTTGCATTGAGGGCTATCTGAAAATGGCTGTGGCGCTGAAGTTGCCTGTGGATGTGGAGTTGGTGGCATGTGAAACCCGCATGTGGAGCATTCGTTTGTGTGGGATGCTCACCAAGCTTCATTTCAGTCCTAGGCACTCAAAGGGCACTAAGCATAGAGTGTGAAAACTGAGTTTCCTTGAGAGCTGCTTGGAAGCCTGATGGTGTGTGAAGTTAGTGAGCCAAATGGAGTTGTTCTCCCACAAGAACCACTCGGCTGATCCTTCTTCAATATGCCCTTCAGCAACATGCAGTGTTTCCTTGATTGAATTAGCTCTCACACCAATATTTGCGTCTAGAGCCTTTGCATTGAGGGCTATCTGAAAACGGCTGTGGCACTGAAGTTGCCTGTGAATGTGGAGTTGGTGGCATGTGAAACCCGCATGTGGAGCATTCTTTTGTGTGGGTTGCTACCCAAGCTTCATTTCAGTCCTGGGCACTCAAAGGGCACTAAGCATAGAGTGTGAAAACTGAGTTTCCTTGAGAGCTGCTTGGAAGCCTGATGGTGTGTGAAGTTAGTGAGCCAAATGGAGTTGTTCTCCCACAAGAACCACTCGGCTGATCCTTCTTCAATATGCCCTTCACCAACATGCAGTGCTACCTTGATTGAATTAGCTCTCACACCAATATTTGCGTCTAGAGCCTTTGCATTGAGGGCTATCTGAAAACGGCTGTGGCGCTGAAGTTGCCTGTGAATGTGGAGTTGGTGGCATGTGAAACCGCATGTGGAGCATTCGTTTGTGTGGGATGCTCTACCAGGTTCATTCCTAGATAATGCACTCAAAGGGCACTAAGCATAGAGTGTGAAAACTGAGTTTCCTTGAGAGCTGCTTGGAAGCCTGATGGTGTGTGAAGTTAGTGAGCCAAATGGAGTTTTTCTCCCACAAGAACCACTCGGCTGATCCTTCTTCAATATGCCCTTCAGCAACATGCAGTGTTTCCTTGATTGAATTAGCTCTCACACCAATATTTGCGTCTAGAGCCTTTGCATTGAGGGCTATCTGAAAACGGCTGTGGCACTGAAGTTGCCTGTGGATGTGCAGTTGGTGGCATGTGAAACCCGCATGTGGAGCATTCGTTTGTGTGGGATGCTCACCAAGCTTCATTTCAGTCCTAGGCACTCAAAGGGCACTAAGCATAGAGTGTGAAAACTGAGTTTCCTTGAGAGCTGCTTGGAAGCCTGATGGTGTGTGAAGTTAGTGAGTCAAATGGAGTTGTTCTCCCACAAGAACCACTCGGCTGATCCTTCTTCAATATGCCCTTCAGCAACATGCAGTGTTTCCTTGATTGAATTAGCTCTCACACCAATATTTGCGTCTAGAGCCTTTGCATTGAGGGCTATCTGAAAACGGCTGTGGCGCTGAAGTTGCCTGTGAATGTGGAGTTGGTGGCATGTGAAACCCGCATGTGGAGCATTCGTTTGTGTGGGATGCTCACCAAGCTTCATTTCAGTCCTAGTCACTCAAAGGGCACTAAGCATAGAGTGTGAAAACTGAGTTTCCTTGAGAGCTGCTTGGAAGCCTGATGGTGTGTGAAGTTAGTGAGCCAAATGGAGTTGTTCTCCCACAAGAACCACTTGGCTGATCCTTCTTCAATATGCGCTTCACCAACATGCAGTGTTTCCTTGATTGAATTAGCTCTCACACCAATATTTGCGTCTAGAGCCTTTGCATTGAGGGCTATCTGAAAACGGCTGTGGCGCTGAAGTTGCCTGTGAATGTGGAGTGGGTGGCATGTGACACCCGCATGTGGAGCATTCGTTTGTGTGGGATGCTCACCAAGCTTCATTTCAGTCCTAGTCACTCAAAGGGCACTAAGCATAGAGTGTGAAAACTGAGTTTCCTTGAGAGCTGCTTGGAAGCCTGATGGTGTGTGAAGTTAGTGAGCCAAATGGAGTTGTTCTCCCACAAGAACCACTCGGCTGATCCTTCTTCAATATGCCCTTCACCAACATGCAGTGTTTCCTTGATTGAATTAGCTCTCACACCAATATTTGCGTCTAGAGCCTTTGCATTGAGGGCTATCTGAAAACGGCTGTGGCGCTGAAGTTGCCTGTGAATGTGGAGTTGGTGGCATGTGAAACCCGCATGTGGAGCATTCGTTTGTGTGGGATGCTCTACCAGGTTCATTCCTAGATAATGCACTCAAAGGGCACTAAGCATAGAGTGTGAAAACTGAGTTTCCTTGAGAGCTGCTTGGAAGCCTGATGGTGTGTGAAGTTAGTGAGTCAAATGGAGTTGTTCTCCCACAAGAACCACTCGGCTGATCCTTCTTCAATATGCCCTTCACCAACATGCAGTGTTTCCTTGATTGAATTAGCTCTCACAGCAATATTTGCGTCTAGAGCCTTTGCATTGAGGGCTATCTGAAAACGGCTGTGGCGCTGAAGTTGCCTGAGAATGTGGAGTTGGTGGCATGTGAAACCCGCATGTGGAGCATTCGTTTGTGTGGGTTGCTCACCAAGCTTCATTTCAGTCCTAGTCACTCAAAGGGCACTAAGCATAGAGTGTGAAAACTGAGTTTCCTTGAGAGCTGCTTGGAAGCCTGATGGTGTGTGAAGTTAGTGAGCCAAATGGAGTTGTTCTCCCACAAGAACCACTCGGCTGATCCTTCTTCAATATGCCCTTCAGCAACATGCAGTGTTTCCTTGATTGAATTAGCTCTCACACCAATATTTGCGTCTAGAGCCTTTGCATTGAGGGCTATCTGAAAACGGCTGTGTAGCTGAAGTTGCCTGTGAATGTGGAGTTGGTGGCATGTGAAACCCGCATGTGGAGCATTCGTTTGTGTGGGATGCTCTACCAGGTTCATTCCTAGATAATGCACTCAAAGGGCACTAAGCATAGAGTGTGAAAACTGAGTTTCCTTGAGAGCTGCTTGGAAGCCTGATGGTGTGTGAAGTTAGTGAGCCAAATGGAGTTTTTCTCCCACAAGAACCACTCGGCTGATCCTTCTTCAATATGCCCTTCACCAACATGCAGTGTTTCCTTGATTGAATTAGCTCTCACAGCAATATTTGCGTCTAGAGCCTTTGCATTGAGGGCTATCTGAAAACGGCTGTGGCGCTGAAGTTGCCTGAGAATGTGGAGTTGGTGGCATGTGAAACCCGCATGTGGAGCATTCGTTTGTGTGGGTTGCTCACCAAGCTTCATTTCAGTCCTAGTCACTCAAAGGGCACTAAGCATAGAGTGTGAAAACTGAGTTTCCTTGAGAGCTGCTTGGAAGCCTGATGGTGTGTGAAGTTAGTGAGCCAAATGGAGTTGTTCTCCCACAAGAACCACTCGGCTGATCCTTCTTCAATATGCCCTTCACCAACATGCAGTGTTTCCTTGATTGAATTAGCTCTCACACCAATATTTGCGTCTAGAGCCTTTGCATTGAGGGCTATCTGAAAACGGCTGTGGCGCTGAAGTTGCCTGTGAATGTGGAGTTGGTGGCATGTGAAACCCGCATGTGGAGCATTCGTTTGTGTGGGATGCTCTACCAGGTTCATTCCTAGATAATGCACTCAAAGGGCACTAAGCATAGAGTGTGAAAACTGAGTTTCCTTGAGAGCTGCTTGGAAGCCTGATGGTGTGTGAAGTTAGTGAGCCAAATGGAGTTGTTCTCCCACAAGAACCACTCGGCTGATCCTTCTTCAATATGCCCTTCACCAACATGCAGTGTTTCCTTGATTGAATTAGCTCTCACAGCAATATTTGCGTCTAGAGCCTTTGCATTGAGGGCTATCTGAAAACGGCTGTGGCGCTGAAGTTGCCTGAGAATGTGGAGTTGGTGGCATGTGAAACCCGCATGTGGAGCATTCGTTTGTGTGGGTTGCTCACCAAGCTTCATTTCAGTCCTAGTCACTCAAAGGGCACTAAGCATAGAGTGTGAAAACTGAGTTTCCTTGAGAGCTGCTTGGAAGCCTGATGGTGTGTGAAGTTAGTGAGCCAAATGGAGTTGTTCTCCCACAAGAACCACTCGGCTGATCCTTCTTCAATATGCCCTTCAGCAACATGCAGTGTTTCCTTGATTGAATTAGCTCTCACACCAATATTTGCGTCTAGAGCCTTTGCATTGAGGGCTATCTGAAAACGGCTGTGTAGCTGAAGTTGCCTGTGAATGTGGAGTTGGTGGCATGTGAAACCCGCATGTGGAGCATTCGTTTGTGTGGGATGCTCACCAAGCTTCATTTCAGTCCTAGGCACTCAAAGGGCACTAAGCATAGAGTGTGAAAACTGAGTTTCCTTGAGAGCTGCTTGGAAGCCTGATGGTGTGTGAAGTTAGTGAGCCAAATGGAGTTGTTCTCCCACAAGAACCACTCGGCTGATCCTTCTTCAATATGCCCTTCACCAACATGCAGTGTTTCCTTGATTGAATTAGCTCTCACACCAATATTTGCGTCTAGAGCCTTTGCATTGAGGGCTATCTGAAAACGGCTGTGGCGCTGAAGTTGCCTGTGAATGTGGAGTTGGTGGCATGTGAAACCCGCATGTGGAGCATTCGTTTGTGTGGGATGCTCTACCAGGTTCATTCCTAGATAATGCACTCAAAGGGCACTAAGCATAGAGTGTGAAAACTGAGTTTGCTTGAGAGCTGCTTGGAAGCCTGATGGTGTGTGAAGTTAGTGAGCCAAATGGAGTTGTTCTCCCACAAGAACCACTCGGCTGATCCTTCTTCAATATGCCCTTCACCAACATGCAGTGTTTCCTTGATTGAATTAGTTCTCACACCAATATTTGCGTCTAGAGCCTTTTGCATTGAGGGCTATCTGAAAACGGCTGTGGCGCTGAAGGTGCCTGTGAATGTGGAGTTGGTGGCATGTGAAACCCGCATGTGGAGCATTCGTTGTGTGACATGCTCTACCAGGTTCATTCCTAGATAATGCACTCAAAGGGCACTAAGCATAGAGTGTGAAAACTGAGTTTCCTTGAGAGCTGCTTGGAAGTATGATGGTGTGTGAAGTTAGTGAGCCAAATGGAGTTGTTCTCCCACAAGAACCACTCGGCTGATCCTTCTTCAATATGCCCTTCAGCAACATGCAGTGTTTCCTTGATTGAATTAGCTCTCACACCAATATTTGCGTCTAGAGCCTTTGCATTGAGGGCTATCTAAAACGGCTGTGGCGCTGAAGTTGCCTGAGAATGTGGAGTTGGTGGCATGTGAAACCCGCATGTGGAGCATTCGTTTGTGTGGGTTGCTCACCAAGCTTCATTTCAGTCCTAGTCACTCAAAGGGCACTAAGCATAGAGTGTGAAAACTGAGTTTCCTTGAGAGCTGCTTGGAAGCCTGATGGTGTGTGAAGTTAGTGAGCCAAATGGAGTTGTTCTCCCACAAGAACCACTCGGCTGATCCTTCTTCAATATGCCCTTCAGCAACATGCAGTGTTTCCTTGATTGAATTAGCTCTCACACCAATATTTGCGTCTAGAGCCTTTGCATTGAGGGCTATCTGAAAACGGCTGTGTAGCTGAAGTTGCCTGCGAATGTGGAGTTGGTGGCATGTGAAACCCGCATGTGGAGCATTCGTTTGTGTGGGATGCTCACCAAGCTTCATTTCAGTCCTAGGCACTCAAAGGGCACTAAGCATAGAGTGTGAAAACTGAGTTTCCTTGAGAGCTGCTTGGAAGCCTGATGGTGTGTGAAGTTAGTGAGCCAAATGGAGTTGTTCTCCCACAAGAACCACTCGGCTGATCCTTCTTCAATATGCCCTTCACCAACATGCAGTGTTTCCTTGATTGAATTAGCTCTCACACCAATATTTGCGTCTAGAACCTTTGCATTGAGGGCTATCTGAAAACGGCTGTGGCGCTGAAGTTGCCTGTGAATGTGGAGTTGGTGGCATGTGAAACCCGCATGTGGAGCATTCGTTTGTGTGGGATGCTCTACCAGGTTAATTCCTAGATAATGCACTCAAAGGGCACTAAGCATAGAGTGTGAAAACTGAGTTTCCTTGAGAGCTGCTTGGAAGCCTGATGGTGTGTGAAGTTAGTGAGCCAAATGGAGTTGTTCTCCCACAAGAACCACTCGGCTGATCCTTCTTCAATATGCCCTTCACCAACATGCAGTGTTTCCTTGATTGAATTAGTTCTCACACCAATATTTGCGTCTAGAGCCTTTTGCATTGAGGGCTATCTGAAAACGCCTTGGCGCTGAAGTTGCCTGTGAATGTGGAGTTGGTGGCATGTGAAACCCGCATGTGGAGCATTCGTTGTGTGACATGCTCTACCAGGTTCATTCCTAGATAATGCACTCAAAGGGCACTAAGCATAGAGTGTGAATACTGAGTTTCCTTCAGAGCTGCTTGGAAGCCTGATGGTGTGTGAAGTTAGTGAGCCAAATGGAGTTGTTCTCCCACAAGAACCACTCGGCTGATCCTTCTTCAATATGCCCTTCACCAACATGCAGTGTTTCCTTGATTGAATTAGCTCTCACACCAATATTTGCGTCTAGAGCCTTTGCATTGAGGGCTATCTGAAAACGGCTGTGGCACTGAAGTTGCCTGTGGATGTGCAGTTGGTGGCATGTGAAACCCGCATGTGGAGCGTTCGTTTGTGTGGGATGCTCACCAAGCTTCATTTCAGTCCTAGGCACTCAAAGGGCACTAAGCATAGAGTGTGAAAACTGAGTTTCCTTGAGAGCTGCTTGGAAGCCTGATGGTGTGTGAAGTTAGTGAGTCAAATGGAGTTGTTCTCCCACAAGAACCACTCGGCTGATCCTTCTTCAATATGCCCTTCAGCAACATGCAGTGTTTCCTTGATTGAATTAGCTCTCACACCAATATTTGCGTCTAGAGCCTTTGCATTGAGGGCTATCTGAAAACGGCTGTGGCTCTGAAGTTGCCTGTGAATGTGGAGTTGGTGGCATGTGAAACCCGCATGTGGAGCATTCGTTTGTGTGGGATGCTCTACCAGGTTAATTCCTAGATAATGCACTCAAAGGGCACTAAGCATAGAGTGTGAAAACTGAGTTTCCTTGAGAGCTGCTTGGAAGTATGATGGTGTGTGAAGTTAGTGAGCCAAATGGAGTTGTTCTCCCACAAGAACCACTCGGCTGATCCTTCTTCAATATGCCCTTCAGCAACATGCAGTGTTTCCTTGATTGAATTAGCTCTCACACCAATATTTGCGTCTAGAGCCTTTGCATTGAGGGCTATCTGAAAACGGCTGTGGCGCTGAAGTTGCCTGTGAATGTGGAGTTGGTGGCATGTGAAACCCGCATGTGGAGCATTCGTTGTGTGGGATGCTCTACCAGGTTCATTCCTAGATAATGCACTCAAAGGGCACTAAGCATAGAGTGTGAAAACTGAGTTTCCTTGAGAGCTGCTTGGAAGCCTGATGGTGTGTGAAGTTAGTGAGCCAAATGGAGTTGTTCTCCCACAAGAACCACTCGGCTGATCCTTCTTCAATATGCCCTTCACCAACATGCAGTGTTTCCTTGATTGAATTAGCTCTCACACCAATATTTGCGTCTAGAGCCTTTGCATTGAGGGCTATCTGAAAACGGCTATGGCGCTGAAGGTGCCTGTGAATGTGGAGTTGGTGGCATGTGAAACCCGCATGTGGAGCATTCGTTTGTGTGGGATGCTCTACTAGATTCATTCCTAGATAATGAACTCAAAGGGCACTAAGCATAGAGTGTGAAAACTGAGTTTCCTTGAGAGCTGCTTGGAAGCCTGATGGTGTGTGAAGTTAGTGAGCCAAATGGAGTTGTTCTCCCACAAGAACCACTCGGCTGATCCTTCTTCAATATGCCCTTCAGCAACATGCAGTGTTTCCTTGATTGAATTAGCTCTCACACCAATATTTGCGTCTAGAGCCTTTGCATTGAGGGCTATCTGAAAATGGCTGTGGCGCTGAAGTTGCCTGAGAATGTGGAGTTGGTGGCATGTGAATCCCGCATGTGGAGCATTCTTTTGTGTGGGATGCTCTACTAGGTTCATTCCTAGATAATGCAGTGAAAGGGCACTAAGCATAGAGTGTGAAAACTGAGTTTCCTTGAGAGCTGCTTGGAAGCCTGATGGTGTGTGAAGTTAGTGAGCCAAATGGAGTTGTTCTCCCACAAGAACCACTCGGCTGATCCTTCTTCAATATGCCCTTCACCAACATGCAGTGTTTCCTTGATTGAATTAGCTCTCACACCAATATTTGCGTCTAGAGCCTTTGCATTGAGGGCTATCTGAAAACGGCTGTGGCGCTGAAGTTGCCTGTGAATGTGGAGTTGGTGGCATGTGAAACCCGCATGTGGAGCATTCGTTTGTGTGGGATGCTCTACCAGGTTCATTCCTAGATAATGCACTCAAAGGGCACTAAGCATAGAGTGTGAAAACTGAGTTTGCTTGAGAGCTGCTTGGAAGCCTGATGGTGTGTGAAGTTAGTGAGCCAAATGGAGTTGTTCTCCCACAAGAACCACTCGGCTGATCCTTCTTCAATATGCCCTTCACCAACATGCAGTGTTTCCTTGATTGAATTAGCTCTCACACCAATATTTGCGTCTAGAGCCTTTGCATTGAGGGCTATCAGAAAACGGCTGTGGCACTGAAGTTACCTGTGGATGTGCAGTTGGTGGCATGTGAAACCCGCATGTGGAGCATTCTTTTGTGTGGGTTGCTCACCAAGCTTCATTTCAGTCCTAGGCACTCAAAGGGCACTAAGCAAAGAGTGTGAAAACTGAGTTTCCTTGAGAGCTGCTTGGAAGCCTGATGGTGTGTGAAGTTAGTGAGCCAAATGGAGTTGTTCTCCCACAAGAACCACTCGGCTGATCCTTCTTCAATATGCCCTTCACCAACATGCAGTGTTTCCTTGATGGAATTAGCTCTCACACCAATATTTGCGTCTAGAGCCTTTGCATTGAGGGCTATCTGAAAACGCCTTGGCGCTGAAGTTGCCTGTGAATGTGGAGTTGGTGGCATGTGAAACCCGCATGTGGAGCATTCGTTGTGTGGGATGCTCTTCCAGGTTCATTCCTAGATAATGCACTCAAAGGGCACTAAGCATAGAGTGTGAAAACTGAGTTTCCTTGAGAGCTGCTTGGAAGCCTGATGGTGTGTGAAGTTAGTGAGCCAAATGGAGTTGTTCTCCCACAAGAACCACTCGGCTGATCCTTCTTCAATATGCCCTTCAGCAACATGCAATGTTTCCTTGATTGAATTAGCTCTCACACCAATATTTGCGTCTAGAGCCTTTGCATTGAGGGCTATCTGAAAACACCTGTGGCACTGAGGTTGCCTGTGGATGTGGAGTTGGTGGCATGTGAAACCCGCATGTGGAGCATTCGTTTGTGTGGGATGCTCTACCAAGCTTCATTTCAGTCCTAGGCACTCAAAGGGCACTAAGCATAGAGTGTGAAAACTGAGTTTCCTTGAGAGCTGCTTGGAAGCCTGATGGTGTGTGAAGTTAGTGAGCCAAATGGAGTTGTTCTCCCACAAGAACCACTCGGCTGATCCTTCTTCAATATGCCCTTCAGCAACATGCAGTGTTTCCTTGATTGAATTAGCTCTCACACCAATATTTGCGTCTAGAGCCTTTGCATTGAGGGCTATCTGAAAACGGCTGTGGCGCTGAAGTTGCCTGAGAATGTGGAGTTGGTGGCATGTGAATCCCGCATGTGGAGCATTCGTTTGTGTGGGATGCTCTACCAGGCTCATTCCTAGATAATGCAGTGAAAGGGCACTAAGCATAGAGTGTGAAAACTGAGTTTCCTTGAGAGCTGCTTGGAAGCCTGATGGTGTGTGAAGTTAGTGAGCCAAATGGAGTTGTTCTCCCACAAGAACCACTCGGCTGATCCTTCTTCAATATGCCCTTCACCAACATGCAGTGTTTCCGTGATTGAATTAGTTCTCACACCAATATTTGCGTCTAGAGCCTTTGCATTGAGGGCTATCTGAAAACGGCTGTGGCGCTGAAGTTGCCTGTGAATGTGGAGTTGGTGGCATGTGAAACCCGCATGTGGAGCATTCGTTTGTGTGGGATGCTCTACCAGGTTCATTCCTAGATAATGCACTCAAAGGGCACTAAGCATAGAGTGTGAAAACTGAGTTTCCTTGAGAGCTGCTTGGAAGCCTGATGGTGTGTGAAGTTAGTGAGCCAAATGGAGTTGTTCTCCCACAAGAACCACTCGGCTGATCCTTCTTCAATATGCCCTTCACCAACATGCAGTGTTTCCTTGATGGAATTAGCTCTCACACCAATATTTGCGTCTAGAGCCTTTGCATTGAGGGCTATCTGAAAACGCCTTGGCGCTGAAGTTGCCTGTGAATGTGGAGTTGGTGGCATGTGAAACCCGCATGTGGAGCATTCGTTGTGTGGGATGCTCTACCAGGTTCACTCCTAGATAATGCACTCAAAGGGCACTAAGCATAGAGTGTGAAAACTGAGTTTCCTTGAGAGCTGCTTGGAAGCCTGATGGTGTGTGAAGTTAGTGAGCCAAATGGAGTTGTTCTCCCACAAGAACCACTCGGCTGATCCTTCTTCAATATGCGCTTCACCAACATGCAGTGTTTCCTTGATTGAATTAGCTCTCACACCAATATTTGCGTCTAGAGCCTTTGCATTGAGGGCTATCTGAAAACGGCTGTGGCGCTGAAGTTGCCTGTGAATGTGGAGTTGGTGGCATGTGAAACCCGCATGTGGAGCATTCGTTTGTGTGGGATGCTCTACCAGGTTCATTCCTAGATAATGCACTCAAAGGGCACTAAGCATAGAGTGTGAAAACTGAGTTTCCTTGAGAGCTGCTTGGAAGCCTGATGGTGTGTGAAGTTAGTGAGCCAAATGGAGTTGTTCTCCCACAAGAACCACTCGGCTGATCCTTCTTCAATATGCCCTTCACCAACATGCAGTGTTTCCTTGATTGAATTAGCTCTCACACCAATATTTGCGTCTAGAGCCTTTGCATTGAGGGCTATCTGAAAACACCTGTGGCACTGAAGTTGCCTGTGGATGTGCAGTTGGTGGCATGTGAATCCCGCATGTGGAGCATTCGTTTGTGTGGGACGCTCACCAAGCTTCATTTCAGTCCTAGGCACTCAAAGGGCACTAAGCATAGAGCGCGAAAACTGAGTTTCCTTGAGAGCTGCTTGGAAGCCTGATGGTGTGTGAAGTTAGTGAGCCAAATGGAGTTGTTCTCCCACAGGAACCACTCGGCTGATCCTTCTTCAATATGCCCTTCAGCAACATGCAGTGTTTCCTTGATTGAATTAGCTCTCACACCAATATTTGCGTCTAGAGCCTTTGCATTGAGGGCTATCTGCAAACGGCTGTGGCGCTGAAGTTGCCTGTGAATGTGGAGTTGGTGGCATGTGAAACCCGCATGTGGAGCATTCGTTTGTGTGGGATGCTCACCAAGCTTCATTTCAGTCCGAGGCACTCAAAGGGCACTAAGCATAGAGTGTGAAAACTGAGTTTTCTTGAGAGCTGCTTGGAAGCCTGATGGTGTGTGAAGTTAGTGAGCCAAATGGAGTTGTTCTCCCACAAGAACCACTCGGCTGATCCTTCGTCAATATGCGCTTCACCAACATGCAGTGTTTCCTTGATTGAATTAGCTTTCACACCAATATTTGCGTCTAGGGCCTTTGCATTGAGGGCTATCTGAAAACGGCTGTGGCGCTGAAGTTGCCTGTGAATGTGGAGTTGGTGGCATGTGAAACCCGCATGTGGAGCATTCGTTTGTGTGGGATGCTCTACCAGGTTCATTCCTAGATAATGCACTCAAAGGGCACTAAGCATAGAGTGTGAAAACTGAATTTCCTTGAGAGCTGCTTGGAAGCCTGATGGTGTGTGAAGTTAGTGAGCCAAATGGAGTTGTTCTCCCACAAGAACCACTCGGCTGATCCTTCTTCAATATGCCCTTCACCAACATGCAGTGTTTCCTTGATGGAATTAGCTCTCACACCAATATTTGCGTCTAGAACCTTTGCATTGAGGGCTATCTGAAAACGGCTGTGGCGCTGAAGTTGCCTGAGAATGTGGAGTTGGTGGCATGTGAAAACCGCATGTGGAACATTCTTTTGTGTGGTATGCTCTACCAGGTTCATTCCTAGATATTGCACTCAAAGGGCACTAAGCATAGAGTGTGAAAACTGAGTTTCCTTGAGAGCTGCTTGGAAGCCTGATGGTGTGTGAAGTTAGTGAGCCAAATGGAGTTGTTCTCCCACAAGAACCACTCGGCTGATCCTTCTTCAATATGCCCTTCACCAACATGCAGTGTTTCCTTGATGGAATTAGCTCTCACACCAATATTTGCGTCTAGAGCCTTTGCATTGAGGGCTATCTGAAAATGGCTGTGGCGCTGAAGTTGCCTGTGAATGTGGAGTTGGTGGCATGTGAAACCCGCATGTGGAGCATTCGTTTGTGTGGGATGCTCTACTAGATTCATTCCTAGATAATGCACTCAAAGGGCACTAAGCATAGACTGTGAAAACTGAGTTTCCTTGAGAGCTGCTTGGAAGCCTGATGGTGTGTGAAGTTAGTGAGCCAAATGGAGTTGTTCTCCCACAAGAACCACTCGGCTGATCCTTCTTCAATATGCCCTTCAGCAACATGCAGTGTTTCCTTGATTGAATTAGCTCTCACACCAATATTTGCGTCTAGAGCCTTTGCATTGAGGGCTATCTGAAAACGGCTGTGGCACTGAAGTTGCCTGTGAATGTGGAGTTGGTGGCATGTGAAACCCGCAAGTGGAGCATTCATTTGTGTGGGATGCTCTACCAGGTTCATTCCTAGATAATTCACTCAAAGGGCACTAAGCATAGAGTGTGAAAACTGAGTTTCCTTGAGAGCTGCTTGGAAGCCTGATGGTGTGTGAAGTTAGTGAGTCAAATGGAGTTGTTCTCCCACAAGAACCACTTGGCTGATCCTTCTTCAATATGCCCTTCACCAACATGCAGTGTTTCCTTGATTGAATTAGCTCTCACACCAATATTTGCGTCTAGAGCCTTTGCATTGAGGGCTACCTGAAAACGGCTGTGGCGCTGAAGTTGCCTGTGAATGTGGAGTTGGTGGCATGTGAAACCCGCATGTGGAGCATTCGTTTGTGTGGGATGCTCTACCAGGTTCATTCCTAGATAATGCACTCAAAGGGCACTAAGCATAGAGTGTGAAAACTGAGTTTCCTTGAGAGCTGCTTGGAAGCCTGATGGTGTGTGAAGTTAGTGAGCCAAATGGAGTTGTTCTCCCACAAGAACCACTCGGCTGATCCTTCTTCAATATGCCCTTCAGCAACATGCAGTGTTTCCTTGATTGAATTAGCTCTCACACCAATATTTGCGTCTAGAGCCTTTGCATTGAGGGCTATCTGAAAATGGCTGTGGCGCTGATGTTGCCTGTGAATGTGGAGTTGGTGGCATGTGAAACCCGCATGTGGAGCATTCGTTTGTGTGGGATGCTCACCAAGCTTCATTTCAGTCCTAGGCACTCAAAGGGCACTAAGCATAGAGTGTGAAAACTGAGTTTCCTTGAGAGCTGCTTGGAAGCCTGATGGTGTGTGAAGTTAGTGAGCCAAATGGAGTTGTTCTCCCACAAGAACCACTCGGCTGATCCTTCTTCAATATGCCCTTCACCAACATGCAGTGTTTCCTTGATTGAATTAGCTCTCACACCAATATTTGCGTCTAGTGCCTTTGCATTGAGGGCTATCTGAAAACGGCTGTGGCGCTGAAGTTGCCTGTGAATGTGGAGTTGGTGGCATGTGAAACCCGCATGTGGAGCATTCGTTTGTGTGGGATGCTCTACCAGGTTCATTCCTAGATAATGCAGTGAAAGGGCACTAAGCATAGAGTGTGAAAACTGAGTTTCCTTGAGAGCTGCTTGGAAGCCTGATGGTGTGTGAAGTTAGTGAGCCAAATGGAGTTGTTCTCCCACAAGAACCACTCGGCTAATCCTTCTTCAATATGCCCTACACCAACATGCAGTGTTTCCTTGATTGAATTAGCTCTACACCAATATTTGCGTCTAGAGCCTTTGCATTGAGGGCTATCTGAAAATGGCTGTGGCGCTGATGTTGCCTGTGAATGTGGAGTTGGTGGCATGTGAAACCCGCATGTGGAGCATTCGTTTGTGTGGGATGCTCACCAAACTTCATTTCAGTCCTAGGCACTCAAAGGGCACTAAGCATAGAGTGTGAAAACTGAGTTTCCTTGAGAGCTGCTTGGAAGCCTGATGGTGTGTGAAGTTAGTGAGCCAAATGGAGTTGTTCTCCCACAAGAACCACTCGGCTGATCCTTCTTCAATATGCCCTTCAGCAACATGCAGTGTTTCCTTGATTGAATTAGCTCTCACACCAATATTTGCGTCTAGAGCCTTTGCATTGAGGGCTATCTGAAAACGGCTGTGGCGCTGAAGTTGCCTGAGAATGTGGAGTTGGTGGCATGTGAAACCCGCATGTGGAACATTCTTTTGTGTGGTATGCTCTACCAGGTTCATTCCTAGATAATGCACTCAAAGGGCACTAAGCATAGAGTGTGAAAACTGAGTTTCCTTGAGAGCTGCTTGGAAGCCTGATGGTGTGTGAAGTTAGTGAGCCAAATGGAGTTGTTCTCCCACAAGAACCACTCGGCTGATCCTTCTTCAATATGCCCTTCACCAACATGCAGTGTTTCCTTGATGGAATTAGCTCTCACACCAATATTTTTGCGTCTAGAGCCTTTGCATTGAGGGCTATCTGAAAATGGCTGTGGCGCTGAAGTTGCCTGTGAATGTGGAGTTGGTGGCATGTGAAACCCGCATGTGGAGCATTCGTTTGTGTGGGATGCTCTACTAGATTCATTCCTACATAATGCACTCAAAGGGCACTAAGCATAGATTGTGAAAACTGAGTTTCCTTGAGAGCTGCTTGGAAGCCTGATGGTGTGTGAAGTTAGTGAGCCAATTGGAGTTTGTTCTCCCACAAGAACCACTCGGCTGATCCTTCTTCAATATGCCCTTCAGCAACATGCATTGTTTCCTTGATTGAATTAGCTCTCACACCAATATTTGCGTCTAGAGCCTTTGCATTGAGGGCTATCTGAAAACGGCTGTGGCACTGAAGTTGCCTGTGAATGTGGAGTTGGTGGCATGTGAAACCCACAAGTGGAGCATTCATTTGTGTGGGATGCTCTACCAGGTTCATTCCTAGATAATGCACTCAAAGGGCACTAAGCATAGAGTGTGAAAACTGAGTTTCCTTGAGAGCTGCTTGGAAGCCTGATGGTGTGTGAAGTTAGTGAGCCAAATGGAGTTGTTCTCCCACAAGAACCACTTGGCTGATCCTTCTTCAATATGCCCTTCACCAACATGCAGTGTTTCCTTGATTGAATTAGCTCTCACACCAATATTTGCGTCTAAGAGCCTTTGCATTGAGGGCTATCTGAAAAACGGCTGTGGCGCTGAAGTTGCCTGTGAATGTGGAGTTGGTGGCATGTGAAACCCGCATGTGGAGCATTCGTTTGTGTGGGATGCTCACCAAGCTTCATTTCAGTCCTAGGCACTCAAAGGGCACTAAGCATAGAGTGTGAAAACTGAGTTTCCTTGAGAGCTGCTTGGAAGCCTGATGGTGTGTGAAGTTAGTGAGCCAAATGGAGTTGTTTCTCCCACAAGAACCACTCGGCTGATCCTTCTTCAATATGCCCTTCACCAACATGCAGTGTTTCCTTGATTGAATTAGCTCTCACACCAATATTTGCGTCTAGAACCCTTTGCATTGAGGGCTATCTGAAAACGGCTTGTGGCGCTGAAGTTGCCTGTGAATGTGGAGTTGGTGGCATGTGAAACCCCGCATGTGGAACATTCTTATGTGTGGGATGCTCTACCAGGTTCATTCCTAGATAATGCACTCAAAGGGCACTAAGCATAGAGTGTGAAAACTGAGTTTCCTTGAGAGCTGCTTGGAAGCCTGATGGTGTGTGAGTTAGTGAGCCAAATGGAGTTGTTCTCCCACAAGAACCACTCGGCTGATCCTTCTTCAATATGCCCTTCACCAACATGCAGTGTTTCCTGATTGAATTAGCTCTCACACCAATATTTGCGTCTACGAGCCTTTGCATTGAGGGTTATCTGAAAATGGCTGTGGCGCTGAAGGTTGCCTGTGAATGTGGAGTTGGTGGCATGTGAAACCCGCATGTGGAGCATTCGTTTGTGTGGGATGCTCTACTAGATTCATCCTAGATAATGCACTCAAAGGCACTAAGCATAGAGGTGTGAAAACTGAGTTTCCTTGAGAGCTGCTTGGAAGCCTGATGGTGTGTGAAGTTAGTGATCCAAATGGAGTTGTTCTCCCACAAGAACCACTCGGCTGATCCTTCTTCAATATGCCCTTCACCAACATGCAGTGTTTCCTTGATTGAATTAGCTCTCACACCAATATTTGCGTCTAGAAACCTTTGCATTGAGGGCTATCTGAAAACGGCTGTGGCGCTGAAGTTGCCTGTGAATGTGGAGTTGGTGGCATGTGAAACCCGCATGTGGAACATTCTTTTGTGTGGGATGCTCTGCCAGGTTCATTCCTAGATAATGCACTCAAAGGGCACTAAGCATAGAGTGTGAAAACTGAGTTTCCTTGAGAGCTGCTTGGAAGCCTGATGGTGTGTGAAGTTAGTGAGCCAAATGGAGTTGTTCTCCCACAAGAACCACTCGGCTGATCCTTCTTCAATATGCCCTTCACCAACATGCAGTGTTTCCTTGATGGAATTAGCTCTCACACCAATATTTGCGTCTAGAGCCTTTGCATTGAGGGCTATCTGAAAATGGCTGTGGCGCTGAATTTGCCTGTGAATGTGGAGTTGGTGGCATGTGAAACCAGCATGTGGAGCTTTCGTTTGTGTGGGATGCTCACCAAGGTTCATTTCAGTCCTAGTCACTTAAAGGGCACTAAGCATAGAGTATGAAAACTGAGTTTCCTTGAGAGCTGCTTGGAAGCCTGATGGTGTGTGAAGTTAGTGAGCCAAATGGAGTTGTTCTCCCACAAGAACCACTCGGCTGATCCTTCTTCAATATGCCCTTCACCAACATGCAGTGTTTCCTTGATTGAATTAGCTCTCACACCAATATTTGCGTCTAGAGCCTTTGCATTGAGGGCTATCTGAAAATGGCTGTGGCGCTGAAGTTGCCTGTGAATGTGGAGTTGGTGGCATGTGAAACCCGCATGTGGAGCATTCGTTTGTGTGGGATGCTCTACCAGGTTCATTCCTAGATAATGCTCTCAAAGGGCACTAAGCATAGAGTGTGAAAACTGAGTTTCCTTGAGAGCTGCTTGGAAGCCTGATGGTGTGTGAAAGTTAGTGAGCCAAATGGAGTTGTTCTCCCACAAGAACCACTCGGCTGATCCTTCTTCAATATGCCCTTCACCAACATGCAGTGTTTCCTTGATTGAATTAGCTCTCACACCAATATTTGCGTCTAGAGCCTTTGCATTGAGGGGCTATCTGAAAACGGCTGTGGCGCTGAAGTTGCCTGTGAATGTGGAGTTGGTGGCATGTGAAACCCGCATGTGGAGCATTCGTTTGTGTGGATGCTCTACCAGGTTCATTCCTAGATAATGCACTCAAAGGGCACTAAGCATAGAGTGTGAAAACTGAGTTTCCTTGAGAGCTGCTTGGAAGCCTGATGGTGTGTGAAGTTAGTGAGCCAAATGGAGTTGTTCTCCCACAAGAACCACTTCGCTGATCCTTCTTCAATATGCCCTTTACCAACATGCAGTGTTTCCTTGATTGAATTAGCTCTCACACCAATATTTGCGTCTAGAACCTTGCATTGAGGGCTATCTGAAAACGGCTGTGGTGCTGAAGTTGCCTGAGAATGTGGAGTTGGTGGCATGTGAAACCCGCATGTGGGACATTCTTTTGTGTGGGATGCTCTACCAGGTTCATTCCTAGATAATGCACTCAAAGGGCACTAAGCATAGAGTGTGAAAACTGAGTTTCCTTGAGAGCTGCTTGGAAGCCTGATGGTGTGTGAAGTTAGTGAGCCAAATGGAGTTGTTCTCCCACAAGAACCACTCGGCTGATTCTTCTTCAATATGCCCCTTTACCAACATGCAGTGTTTCCTTGATTGAATTAGCTCTCACACCAATATTTGCGTCTAGAGCCTTTGCATTGAGGGCTATCTGAAAACGGCTGTGGTGCTGAAGTTGCCCCGAGAATGTGGAGTTGGTGGCATGTGAAACCCGCATGTGGAACATTTTTTTGTGTGGGATTCTCTACCAGGTTCATTCCTAGATAATGCAGTGAAAGGGCACTAAGCATAGAGTGTGAAAACTGAGTTTCCTTGAGAGCTGCTTGGAAGCCTGATGGTGTGTGAAGTTAGTGAGCCAAATGGAGTTGTTCTCCACAAGAACCACTCGGCTGATCCTTCTTCAATATGCCCTTCACCAACATGCAGTGTTTCCTTGATTGAATTAGCTCTCACACCCAATATTTGCGTCTAGAGCCTTTGCATTGAGGGCTATCTGAAAACGGCTGTGGCGCTGAAGTTGCCTGTGAATGTGGAGTTGTTGGCATGTGAAACCCGCATGTGGAGCATTCGTTTGTGTGGGATGCTCTACCAGGTTCATTCCTAGATAATGCACTGAAAGGGCACTAAGCATAGAGTGTGAAAACTGAGTTTCCTTGAGAGCTGCTTGGAAGCCTGATGGTGTGTGAAGTTAGTGAGCCAAATGGAGTTGTTCTCCCACAAGAACCACTCGGCTGATCCTTCTTCAATATGCCCTTCAGCAACATGCAGTCTTTCCTTGATTGAATTAGCTCTCACACCAATATTTGCGTCTAGAGCCTTTGCATTGAGGGCTATCTGAAAATGGCTGTGGCGCTGATGTTGCCTGAGAATGTGGAGTTGGTGGCATGTGAAAACCCGCATGTGGAGCATTCGTTTGTGTGGGATGCTCACCAAGCTTCATTTCAGTCCTAGGCACTCAAAGGGCACTAAGCATAGAGTGTGAAAACTGAGTTTCCTTGAGAGCTGCTTGGAAGCCTGATGGTGTGTGAAGTTAGTGAGCCAAATGGAGTTGTTCTCCCACAAGAACCACTCGGCTGATCCTTCTTCAATATGCCCTTCACCAACATGCAGTGTTTCCTGATTGAATT
Source organism: Ochotona princeps (assembly GCF_030435755.1). Lineage (NCBI taxonomy): Eukaryota > Metazoa > Chordata > Mammalia > Lagomorpha > Ochotonidae > Ochotona > Ochotona princeps. The sequence goes on along the minus strand of NW_026697364.1, from coordinate 44,608 downwards.
AGTTCTCACACCAATATTTGCGTCTAGAACCTTTGCATTGAGGGCTATCTGAAAACGGCTGTGGCGCTGAAGTTGCCTCTGAATGTGGAGTTGGTGGCATGTGAAACCCGCATGTGGAACATTCTTTTGTGTGGGATGCTCTACCAGGTTCATTCCTAGATAATGCACTCAAAGGGCACTAAGCATAGAGTGTGAAAACTGAGGTTTCCTTGAGAGCTGCTTGGAAGCCTGATGGTGTGTGAAGTTAGTGAGCCAAATGGAGTTGTTCTCCCACAAGAACCACTCGGCTGATCCTTCTTCAATATGCCCTTCACCAACATGCAGTGTTTCCTTGATTGAATTAGCTCTCACACCACATATTTGCGTCTAGAGCCTTTGCATTGAGGGCTATCTGGAAAATGGCTGTGGCGCTGAAGTTGCCTGTGAATGTGGAGTTGGTGGCATGTGAAACCCGCATGTGGAACATTCGTTTGTGTGGGATGCTCTACTAGATTCATTCCTAGATAATGCACTCAAAGGCACTAAGCATAGATTGTGAAAACTGAGTTTCCTTGAGAGCTGCTTGGAAGCCTGATGGTGTGTGAAGTTAGTGAGCCAAATGGAGTTGTTCTCCCACAAGAACCACTCGGCTGATCCTTCTTCAATATGCCCTTCACCAACATGCAGTGTTTCCTTGATTGAATTAGCTCTCACACCAATATTTGCGTCTAGAGCCTTTGCATTGAGGGCTATCTGAAAATGGCTGTGGCGCTGAAGTTGGCTGTGAATGTGGAGTTGGTGGCATGTGAAACCCGCATGTGGAGCATTCGTTTGTGTGGGATGCTCTACCATGTTCATTCCTAGATAATGCACTCAAAGGGCACTAAGCATAGAGTGTGAAAACTGAGTTTCCTTGAGAGCTGCTTGGAAGCCTGATGGTGTGTGAAGTTAGTGAGCCAAATGGAGTTGTTCTCCCACAAGAACCACTCGGCTGATCCTTCTTCAATATGCCCTTTACCAACATGCATTGTTTCCTTGATTGAATTAGCTCTCACACCAATATTTGCGTCTAGAACCTTTGCATTGAGGGCTATCTGAAAACGGCTGTGGTGCTGTACAGTTGCCTGAGAATGTGGAGTTGGTGGCATGTGAAACCCGCATGTGGGACATTCTTTTGTATGGAGATGCTCTACCAGGTTCATTCCTAGATAATGCACTCAAAAGGGCACTAAGCAAAGAGTGTGAAAAACTGAGTTTCCTTGAGAGCTGCTTGGAAGCCTGATGGTGTGTGAAGTTAGTGAGCCAAATGGAGTTGTTCTCCCACAAGAACCACTCGGCTGATCCTTCTTCAATATGCCCTTCACCAACATGCAGTGTTTCCTTGATTGAATTAGCTCTCACACCAATATTTGCGTCTAGAGCCTTTGCATTGAGGGCTATCTGAAAACGGCTGTGGCGCTGAAGTTGCCTGTGAATGTGGAGTTGGTGGCATGTGAAACCCGCATGTGGAGCATTCGTTTGTGTGGGATGCTCTACCAGGTTCATTCCTAGATAATGCACTCAAAGGGCACTAAGCATAGAGTGTGAAAACTGAGTTTCCTTGAGAGCTGCCTTGGAAGCCTGATGGTGTGTGAAGTTAGTGAGCCAAATGGAGTTGTTCTCCCACAAGAACCACTCGGCTGATCCTTCTTCAATATGCCCTTCACCAACATGCAGTGTTTTCCTTGATTGAATTAGCTCTCACACCAATATTTGCGTCTAGAGCCTTTGCATTGAGGGCTATCTGAAAACGGCTGTGGCGCTGAAGTTGCCTGTGAATGTGGAGTTGGTGGCATGTGAAACCCGCATGTGGAGCATTCGTTTGTGTGGGATGCTCTACCATGTTCATTCCTAGATAATGCACTCAAAGGGCACTAAGCATAGAGTGTGAAAACTGAGTTTCCTTGAGAGCTGCTTGGAAGCCTGATGGTGTGTGAAGTTAGTGAGCCAAATGGAGTTGTTCTCCCACAAGAACCACTCGGCTGATCCTTCTTCAGTATGCCCTTCAGCAACATGCAGTGTTTCCTTGATTGAATTAGCTCTCACACCAATATTTGCGTCTAGAGCCTTTGCATTGAGGGCTATCTGAAAAATGGCTGTGGCGCTGATGTTGCCTGTGAATGTGGACTTGGTGGCATGTGAAAACCCGCATGTGGAGCATTCGTTTGTGTGGGATGGCTCACCAAGCTTCATTTCAGTCCTAGGCACTCAAAGGGCACTAAGCATAGAGTGTGAAAACTGAGTTTCCTTGAGAGCTGCTTGGAAGCCTGATGGTGTGTGAAGTTAGTGAGCCAAATGGAGTTGTTCTCCCACAAGAACCACTCGGCTGATCCTTCTTCAATATGCCCTTCAGCAACATGCAGTGTTTCCTTGATTGAATTAGCTCTCACACCAATATTTGCGTCTAGAGCCTTTGCATTGAGGGCTATCTGAAAACGGCTGTGGCGCTGAAGTTGCCTGAGAATGTGGAGTTGGTGGCATGTGAAAACCCGCATGTGGAACATTCTTTTGTGTGGGATGCTCTACCAGGTTCATTCCTAGATAATGCACTCAAAGGGCATTAAGCATAGAGTGTGAAAACTGAGTTTCCTTGAGAGCTGCTTGGAAGCCTGATGGTTTTTGAAGTTAGTGAGCCAAATGGAGTTGTTCTCCCACAAGAACCACTCGGCTGATCCTTCTTCAATATGCCCTTCACCAACATGCAGTGTTTCCTTGATTGAATTAGCTCTCACACCAATATTTGCGTCTAGAGCCTTTGCATTGAGGGCTATCTGAAAACGGCTGTGGCGCTGAAGTTGCCTGAGAATGTGGAGTTGGTGGCATGTGAAACCCGCATGTGGAGCATTCGTTTGTGTGGGATGCTCTACCAGGTTCATTCCTAGATAATGCACTCAAAGGGCACTAAGCATAGAGTGTGAAAACTGAGTTTCCTTGAGAGCTGCTTGGAAGCCTGATGGTGTGTGAAGTTATTGAGCCAAATGGAGTTGTTCTCCCACAAGAACCACTCGGCTGATCCTTCTTCAATATGCGCTTTAACAACATGCAGTGTTTCCTTGATTGAATTAGCTCTCACACCAATATTTGCGTCTAGAGCCTTTGCATTGAGGGCTATCTGAAAACGGCTGTGGCGCTGAAGTTGCCTGTGAATGTGGAGTTGGTGGCATGTGAAACACGCATGTGGAGCATTTGTTTGTGTGGGATGCTCTACCACGGTTCATTCTTATAGAATGCACTCACAAGGGCACTAAGCATAGAGTGTGAAAACTGAGTTTCCTTGAGAGCTGCTTGGAAGCCTGATGGTGTGTGAAGTTAGTGAGCCAAAATGGAGTTGTTCTCCCACAAGAACCACTCGGCTGATCCTTCCTTCAATATGGCCCTTCACCAACATGCAGTGTTTCCTTGATTGAATTAGCTCTCACACCAATATTTGCGTCTAGAACCTTTGCATTGAGGGCTATCTGAAAACGGCTGTGGTGCTGAAGTTGCCTGGGAATGTGGAGTTGGTGGCATGTGAAACCCCGCATGTGGAACATTCTTTTGTGTGGGATGCTCTACCAGGTTCATTCCTAGATAATGCACTCAAAGGGCACTAAGCATAGAGTGTGAAAACTGAGTTTCCTTGAGAGCTGCTTGGAAGCCTGATGGATGTGTGAAGTTAGTGAGCCAAATGGAGTTGTTCTCCCACAAGAACCACTCGGCTGATCCTTCTTCAATATGCCCTTCATCAACATGCAGTGTTTCCTTGATTGAATTAGCTCTCACACCAATATTTGCGTCTAGAACCTTTGCATTGAGGGCTATCTGAAAACGGCTGTGGTGCTGAAGTTGCCTGAGAATGTGGAGTTGGTGGCATGTGAAACCCGCATGTGGAACATTCTTTTGTGTGGGATGCTCTACCAGGTTCATTCCTAGATAATGCACTCAAAGGGCACTAAGCATAGAGTGTGAAAACTGAGTTTCCTTGAGAGCTGCTTGGAAGCCTGATGGTGTGTGAAGTTAGTGAGCCAAATGGAGTTGTTCTCCCACAAAACCACTCGGCTGATCCTTCTTCAATATGCCCTTCACCAACATGCAGTGTTTCCTTGATTGAATTAGCTCTCACACCAATATTTGCGTCTAGAGCCTTTGCATTGAGGGCTATCTGAAAACGGCTGTGGCGCTGAAGTTGCCTGTGAATGTGGAGTTGGTGGCATGTGAAACCCACATGTGGAGCATTCGTTTGTGTGGAATGCTCTACCAGGTTCATTCCTAGATAATGCACTCAAAGGGCACTAAGCATAGAGTGTGAAAACTGAGTTTCCTTGAGAGCTGCTTGGAAGCCTGATGGTGTGTGAAGTTAGTGAGCCAAATGGAGTTGTTCTCCCACAAGAACCACTCGGCTGATTCTTCTTCAATATTCGATTTAGCAACATGCAGTGTTTCCTTGATTGAATTAGCTCTCACACCAATATTTGCGTCTAGAGCCTTTGCATTGAGGGCTATCTGAAAACGGCTGTGGCGCTGAAGTTGCCTGTGAATGTGGAGTTGGTGGCATGTGAAACCCGCATGTGGAGCATTTGTTTGTGTGGGATGCTCTACCAGGTTCATTCCTAGAGAATGCACTCAAAGGGCACTAAGCATAGAGTGTGAAAACTGAGTTTCCTTGAGAGCTGCTTGGAAGCCTGATGGTGTGTGAAGTTAGTGAGCCAAATGGAGTTGTTCTCCCACAAGAACCACTCGGCTGATCCTTCTTCAATATGCCCTTCAGCAACATGCAGTGTTTCCTTGATTGAATTAGCTCTCACACCAATATTTGCGTCTAGAGCCTTTGCATTGAGGGCTATCTGAAAACGGCTGTGGCGCTGAAGTTGCCTGTGAATGTGGATTTGGTGGCATGTGAAACCCGCATGTGGAGCATTCGTTTGTGTGGGATGCTCTACCAGGTTCATTCCTAGATAATGATCTCCAAGGGCACTAAGCATACAGTGTGAAAACTGAGTTTCCTTGAGAGCTGCTTGGAAGCCTGATGGTGTGTGAAGTTAGTGAGCCAAATGGAGTTGTTCTCCCACAAGAACCACTCGGCTCATCCTTCTTCAATATGCGCTTCAACAACATGCAGTGTTTCCTTGATTGAATTAGCTCTCACACCAATATTTGCGTCTAGAACCTTTGCATTGAGGGCTATCTGAAAACGGCTGTGGCGCTGAAGTTGCCTGTGAATGTGGAGTTGGTGGCATGTGAAACCCGCATGTGGAGCATTCGTTTGAGTGGAATGCTCTACCAGGTTCATTCCTAGATAATGCACTCAAAGGGCACTAAGCATAGAGTGTGAAAACTGAGTTTCCTTGAGAGCTGCTTGGAAGCCTGATGGTGTGTGAAGTTAGTGAGCCAAATGGAGTTGTTCTCCCACAAGAACCACTCGGCTGATCCTTCTTCAATATGCGCTTTAACAACTTGCAGTGTTTCCTTGATTGAATTAGCTCTCACACCAATATTTGCGTCTAGAGCCTTTGCATTGAGGGCTATCTGAAAACGGCTGTGGCGCTGAAGTTGCCTGTGAATGTGGAGTTGGTGGCATGTGAAACCCGCATGTGGAGCATTTGTTTGTGTGGGATGCTCTACCAGGTTCATTCCTAGATAATGATCTCCAAGGGCACTAAGCATAGAGTGTGAAAACTGAGTTTCCTTAGGAGCTGCTTGGAAGCCTGATGGTGTGTGAAGTTAGTGAGCCAAATGGAGTTGTTCTCCCACAAGAACCACTCGGCTGATCCTTCTTCAATATGCCCTTCACCAACATGCAGTGTTTCCTTGATTGAATTAGCTCTCACACCAATATTTGCGTCTAGAGCCTTTGCATTGAGGGCTATCTGCAAATGGCTGTGGCGCTGAAGTTGCCTGTGAATGTGGAGTTTGTGGCATGTGAAACCCGCATGTGGAGCATTCGTTTGTGTGGGATGCTCTACCAGGTTCATTCCTAGATAATGCACTCAAAGGGCACTAAGCATAGAGTGTGAAAACTGAGTTTCCTTGAGAGCTGCTTGGAAGCCTGATGGTGTGTGAAGTTAGAGAGCCAAATGGAGTTGTTCTCCCACAAGAACCACTCGGCTGATCCTTCTTCAATATGCCCTTCACCAACATGCAGTGTTTCCTTGATTGAATTAGCTCTCACACCAATATTTGCGTCTAGAACCTTTGCATTGAGGGCTATCTGAAAACGGCTGTGGCGCTGAAGTTGCCTGTGAATGTGGAGTTGGTGGCATGTGAAACCCGCATGTGGAAAATTCTTTTGTGTGGGATGCTCTACCAGGTTCATTCCTAGATAATGCACTCAAAGGGCACTAAGCATAGAGTGTGAAAACTGAGTTTCCTTGAGAGCTGCTTGGAAGCCTGATGGTGTGTGAAGTTAGTGAGCCAAATGGAGTTGTTCTCCCACAAGAACCACTCGGCTGATCCTTCTTCAATATGCCCTTCACCAACATGCAGTGTTTCCTTGATTGAATTAGCTCTCACACCAATATTTGCGTCTAGAGCCTTTGCATTGAGGGCTATCTGAAAACGGCTGTGGCGCTGAAGTTGATTGAGAATGTGGAGTTGGTGGTATGTGAAACCTGCATGTGGAGCATTCGTTTGTGTGGGATGCTCTACCAGGTTCATTCCTAGATAATGCACTCAAAGGGCACTAAGCATAGAGTGTGAAAACTGAGTTTCCTTGAGAGCTGCTTGGAAGCCTGATGGTGTGTGAAGTTAGTGAGCCAAATGGAGTTGTTCTCCCACAAGAACCACTCGGCTGATCCTTCTTCAATATGCCCTTCACCAACATGCAGTGTTTCCTTGATTGAATTAGCTCTCACACCAATATTTGCGTCTAGAGCCTTTGCATTGAGGGCTATCTGAAAATGGCTGTGGCGCTGAAGTTGCCTGTGAATGTGGAGTTGGTGGCATGTGAAACCAGCATGTGGAGCATTCGTTTGTGTGGGATGCTCACCAAGGATCATTTCAGTCCTAGTCCCTTAAAGGGCACTAAGCATAGAGTGTGAAAACTGAGTTTCCTTGAGAGCTGCTTGGAAGCCTGATGGTGTGTGAAGTTAGTGAGCCAAATGGAGTTGTTCTCCCACAAGAACCACTCGGCTGATCCTTCTTCAATATGCCCTTCAGCAACATGCAGTGTTTCCTTGATTGAATTAGCTCTCACACCAATATTTGCGTCTAGAACCTTTGCATTGAGGGCTATCTGAAAACGGCTGTGGCGCTGAAGTTGCTTGAGAAGGTGGAGTTGGTGGCATGTGAAACCCGCATGTGGAACATTCTTTTGTGTGGGATGCTCTACCAGGTTCATTCCTAGATAATGCACTCAAAGGGCACTAAGCATAGAGTGTGAAAACTGAGTTTCCTTGAGAGCTGCTTGGAAGCCTGATGGTGTGTGAAGTTAGTGAGCCAAATGGAGTTGTTCTCCCACAAGAACCACTCGGCTCATCCTTCTTCAATATGCCCTTCAGCAACATGCAGTGTTTCCTTGATTGAATTAGCTCTCACACCAATATTTGCGTCTAGAGCCTTTGCATTGAGGGCTATCTGAAAACGGCTGTAGCGCTGAAGTTGCCTGAGAATGTGGAGTTGGTGGCATGTGAAACCCGCATGTGGAGCATTCGTTTGTGTGGGATGCTCTACCAGGTTCATTCCTAGATAATGCACTCAAAGGGCACTAAGCATAGAGTGTGAAAACTGAGTTTCCTTGAGAGCTGCTTGGAAGCCTGATGGTGTGTGAAGTTAGTGAGCCAAATGGAGTTGTTCTCCCACAAGAACCACTCGGCTGATCCTTCTTCAATATGCCCTTCACCAACATGCAGTGTTTCCTTGATTGAATTAGCTCTCACACCAATATTTGCGTCTAGAGCCTTTGCATTGAGGGCTATTTGAAAATGGCTGTGGCACTGAAGTTGCCTGTAAATGTGGAGTTGGTGGCATGTGAAACCCGCATGTGGAGCATTCGTTTGTGTGGGATGCTCTACCAGGTTCATTCCTAGATAATGCACTCAAAGGGCACTAAGCATAGAGTGTGAAAATTGAGTTTCCTTGAGAGCTGCTTGGAAGCCTGATGGTGTGTGAAGTTAGTGAGCCAAATGGAGTTGTTCTCCCACAAGAACCACTCGGCTCATCCTTCTTCAATATGCGCTTCAACAACATGCAGTGTTTCCTTGATTGAATTAGCTCTCACACCAATATTTGCGTCTAGAACCTTTGCATTGAGGGCTATCTGAAAACGGCTGTGGCGCTGAAGTTGCCTGTGAATGTGGAGTTGGTGGCATGTGAAACCCGCATGTGGAGCATTTGTTTGTGTGGGATGCTCTACCAGGTTCATTCCTAGATAATGATCTCCAAGGGCACTAAGCATAGAGTGTGAAAACTGAGTTTCCTTGAGAGCTGCTTGGAAGCCTGATGGTGTGTGAAGTTAGTGAGCCAAATGGAGTTGTTCTCCCACAAGAACCACTCGGCTGATCCTTCTTCAATATGCCCTTCACCAACATGCAGTGTTTCCTTGATTGAATTAGCTCTCACACCAATATTTGCGTCTAGAGCCTTTGCATTGAGGGCTATTTGAAAATGGCTGTGGCGCTGAAGTTGCCTGTAAATGTGGAGTTGGTGGCATGTGAAACCCGCATGTGGAGCATTCGTTTGTGTGGGATGCTCTACCAGGTTCATTCCTAGATAATGCACTCAAAGGGCACTAAGCATAGAGTGTGAAAATTGAGTTTCCTTGAGAGCTGCTTGGAAGCCTGATGGTGTGTGAAGTTAGTGAGCCAAATGGAGTTGTTCTCCCACAAGAACCACTCGGCTCATCCTTCTTCAATATGCGCTTCAACAACATGCAGTGTTTCCTTGATTGAATTAGCTCTCACACCAATATTTGCGTCTAGAACCTTTGCATTGAGGGCTATCTGAAAACGGCTGTGGCGCTGAAGTTGCCTGTGAATGTGGAGTTGGTGGCATGTGAAACCCGCATGTGGAGCATTTGTTTGTGTGGGATGCTCTACCAGGTTCATTCCTAGATAATGATCTCCAAGGGCACTAAGCATAGAGTGTGAAACCTGAGTTTCCTTGAGAGCTGCTTGGAAGCCTGATGGTGTGTGAAGTTAGTGAGCCAAATGGAGTTGTTCTCCCACAAGAACCACTCGGCTGATCCTTCTTCAATATGCCCTTCACCAACATGCAGTGTTTCCTTGATTGAATTAGCTCTCACACCAATATTTGCGTCTAGAGCCTTTGCATTGAGGGCTATCTGAAAACGGCTGTGGCGCTGAAGTTGCCTGTGAATGTGGAGTTGGTGGCATGTGAAACCCGCATGTGGAGCATTCGTTTGTGTGTAATGCTCTACCAGGTTCATTCCTAGATAATGCACTCAAAGGGCATTAAGCATAGAGTGTGAAAACTGAGTTTCCTTGAGAGCTGCTTGGAAGCCTGATGGTGTGTGAAGTTAGTGAGCCAAATGGAGTTGTTCTCCCACAAGAACCACTCGGCTGATCCTTCTTCAATATGCCCTTCACCAACATGCAGTGTTTCCTTGATTGAATTAGCTCTCACACCAATATTTGCGTCTAGAGCCTTTGCATTGAGGGCTATCTGAAAACGGCTGTGGCGCTGAAGTTGCCTGTGAATGTGGAGTTGGTGGCATGTGAAACCCGCATGTGGAGCATTCGTTTGTGTGGGATGCTCACCAAGCTTCATTTCAGTCCTAGGCACTCAAAGGGCACTAAGCATAGAGTGTGAAAACTGAGTTTCCTTGAGAGCTGCTTGGAAGCCTGATGGTGTGTGAAGTTAGTGAGCCAAATGGAGTTGTTCTCCCACAAGAACCACTCGGTTGATCCTTCTTCAATATGCCCTTCACCAACATGCAGTGTTTCCTTGATTGAATTAGCTCTCACACCAATGTTTGCGTCTAGAGACTTTGCATTGAGGGCTATCTGAAAATGGCTGTGGCGCTGATGTTGCCTGTGAATGTGGAGTTGGTGGCATGTGAAACTCGCATGTGGAGCATTCGTTTGTGTGGGATGCTCTACCAGGTTCATTCCTAGATAATGCACTCAAAGGGCACTAAGCATAGAGTGTGAAAACTGAGTTTCCTTGAGAGCTGCTTGGAAGCCTGATGGTGTGTGAAGTTAGTGAGCCAAATGGAGTTGTTCTCCCACAAGAACCACTCGGCTGATCCTTCTTCAATATGCCCTTCACCAACATGCAGTGTTTCCTTGATTGAATTAGCTCTCACACCAATATTTGCGTCTAGAGCCTTTGCATTGAGGGCTATCTGAAAACGGCTGTGGCGCTGATGTTGCCTGTGAATGTGGAGTTGGTGGCATGTGAAACCCGCATGTGGAGCATTCGTTTGTGTGGGATGCTCTACCAGGTTCATTCCTAGATAATGCACTCAAAGGGCACTAAGCATAGAGTGTGAAAACTGAGTTTCCTTGAGAGCTGCTTGGAAGCCTGATGGTGTGTGAAGTTAGTGAGCCAAATGGAGTTGTTCTCCCACAAGAACCACTCGGCTGATCCTTCTTCAATATGCCCTTCAGCAACATGCAGTGTTTCCTTGATTGAATTAGCTCTCACACCAATATTTGCGTCTAGAGCCTTTGCATTGAGGGCTATCTGAAAATGGCTGTGGCGCTGAATTTGCCTGTGAATGTGGAGTTGGTGGCATGTGAAACCAGCATGTGGAGCATTCGTTTGTGTGGGATGATCACCAAGGATCATTTCAGTCCTAGTCCCTTAAAGGGCACTAAGCATAGAGTGTGAAAACTGAGTTTCCTTGAGAGCTGCTTGGAAGCCTGATGGTGTGTGAAGTTAGTGAGCCAAATGGAGTTGTTCTCCCACAAGAACCACTCGGCTGATCCTTCTTCAATATGCCCTTCACCAACATGCAGTGTTTCCTTGATTGAATTAGCTCTCACACCAATATTTGCGTCTAGAGCCTTTGCATTGAGGGCTATCTGAAAATGGCTGTGGCGCTGATGTTGCCTGTGAATGTGGAGTTGGTGGCATGTGAAACCCGCATGTGGAGCATTCTTTTGTGTGGGATGCTCTACCAGGTTCATTCCTAGATAATGCACTCAAAGGGCACTAAGCATAGAGTGTGAAAACTGAGTTTCCTTGAGAGCTGCTTGGAAGCCTGATGGTGTGTGAAGTTAGTGAGCCAAATGGAGTTGTTCTCCCACAAGAACCACTCGGCTGATCCTTCTTAAATATGCCCTTCAGCAACATGCAGTGTTTCCTTGATTGAATTAGCTCTCACACCAATATTTGCGTCTAGAGCCTTTGCATTGAGGGCTATCTGAAAATGGCTGTGGCGCTGAATTTGCCTGTGAATGTGGAGTTGGTGGCATGTGAAACCAGCATGTGGAGCATTCGTTTGTGTGGGATGCTCACCAAGGATCATTTCAGTCCTAGTCCCTTAAAGGGCACTAAGCATAGAGTGTGAAAACTGAGTTTCCTTGAGAGCTGCTTGGAAGCCTGATGGTGTGTGAAGTTAGTGAGCCAAATGGAGTTGTTCTCCCACAAGAACCACTCGGCTGATCCTTCTTCAATATGCCCTTCAGCAACATGCAGTGTTTCCTTGATTGAATTAGCTCTCACACCAATATTTGCGTCTAGAGCCTTTGCATTGAGGGCTATCTGAAAACGGCTGTGGCGCTGAAGTTGCCTGTGAATGTGGAGTTGGTGGCATGTGAAACCCGCATGTGGAGCATTCGTTTGTGTGGGATGCTCTACCAGGTTCATTCCTAGATAATGCACTCAAAGGGCACTAAGCATAGAGTGTGAAAACTGAGTTTCCTTGAGAGCTGCTTGGAAGCCTGATGGTGTGTGAAGTTAGTGAGCCAAATGGAGTTGTTCTCCCACAAGAACCACTCGGCTGATCCTTCTTCAATATGCGCTTCAACAACATGCAGTGTTTCCTTGATTGAATTAGCTCTCACACCATTATTTGCGTCTAGAGCCTTTGCATTGAGGGCTATCTGAAAACGGCTGTGGCGCTGAAGTTGCCTGTGAATGTGGAGTTGGTGGCATGTGAAACCCGCATGTGGAGCATTCGTTTGTGTGGGATGCTCTACCAGGTTCATTCCTAGATAATGCACTCAAAGGGCACTAAGCATAGAGTGTGAAAACTGAGTTTCCTTGAGAGCTGCTTGGAAGCCTGATGATGTGTGAAGTTAGTGAGCCAAATGGAGTTGTTCTCCCACAAGAACCACTCGGCTGATCCTTCTTCAATATGCCCTTCACCAACATGCAGTGTTTCCTTGATTGAATTAGCTCTCACACCAATATTTGCGTCTAGAACCTTTGCATTGAGGGCTATCTGAAAACGGCTGTGGCGCTGAAGTTGCCTGAGAATGTGGAGTTGGTGGCATGTGAAACCCGCATGTGGAGCATTCGTTTGTGTGGCATGCTCTACCAGGTTCATTCCTAGATAATGCACTCAAAGGGCATTAAGCATAGAGTGTGAAAACTGAGTTTCCTTGAGAGCTGCTTGGAAGCCTGATGGTGTGTGAAGTTAGTGAGCCAAATGGAGTTGTTCTCCCACAAGAACCACTCGGCTGATCCTTCTTCAATATGCCCTTCACCAACATGCAGTGTTTCCTTGATTGAATTAGCTCTCACACCAATATTTGCGTCTAGAGCCTTTGCATTGAGGGCTATCTGAAAACGGCTGTGGCGCTGAAGTAGCCTGTGAATGTGGAGTTGGTGGCATGTGAAACCCGCATGTGGAGCATTCGTTTGTGTGGGATGCTCACCAAGCTTCATTTCAGTCCTAGGCACTCAAAGGGCACTAAGCATAGAGTGTGAAAACTGAGTTTCCTTGAGAGCTGCTTGGAAGCCTGATGGTGTGTGAAGTTAGTGAGCCAAATGGAGTTGTTCTCCCACAAGAACCACTCGGCTGATCCTTCTTCAATATGCCCTTCACCAACATGCAGTGTTTCCTTGATTGAATTAGCTCTCACACCAATGTTTGCGTCTAGAGCCTTTGCATTGAGGGCTATCTGAAAATGGCTGTGGCGCTGAAGTTGCCTGTGAATGTGGAGTTGGTGGCATGTGAAACTCGCATGTGTAGCATTCGTTTGTGTGGGATGCTCTACCAGGTTCATTCCTAGATAATGCACTCAAAGGGCACTAAGCATAGAGTGTGAAAACTGAGTTTCCTTGAGAGCTGCTTGGAAGCCTGATGGTGTGTGAAGTTAGTGAGCCAAATGGAGTTGTTCTCCCACAAGAACCACTCGGCTGATCCTTCTTCAATATGCCCTTCACCAACATGCAGTGTTTCCTTGATTGAATTAGCTCTCACACCAATATTTGCGTCTAGAGCCTTTGCATTGAGGGCTATCTGAAAACGGCTGTGGCGCTGATGTTGCCTGTGAATGTGGAGTTGGTGGCATGTGAAACCCGCATGTGGAGCATTCGTTTGTGTGGGATGCTCTACCAGGTTCATTCCTAGATAATGCACTCAAAGGGCACTAAGCATAGAGTGTGAAAACTGAGTTTCCTTGAGAGCTGCTTGGAAGCCTGATGGTGTGTGAAGTTAGAGAGCCAAATGGAGTTGTTCTCCCACAAGAACCACTCGGCTGATCCTTCTTCAATATGCCCTTCACCAACATGCAGTGTTTCCTTGATTGAATTAGCTCTCACACCAATATTTGCGTCTAGAACCTTTGCATTGAGGGCTATCTGAAAACGGCTGTGGCGCTGAAGTTGCCTGTGAATGTGGAGTTGGTGGCATGTGAAACCAGCATGTGGAACATTCTTTTGTGTGGGATGCTCTACCAGGTTCATTCCTAGATAATGCACTCAAAGGGCACTAAGCATAGAGTGTGAAAACTGAGTTTCCTTGAGAGCTGCTTGGAAGCCTGATGGTGTGTGAAGTTAGTGAGCCAAATGGAGTTGTTCTCCCACAAGAACCACTCGGCTGATCCTTCTTCAATATGCCCTTCACCAACATGCAGTGTTTCCTTGATTGAATTAGCTCTCACACCAATATTTGCGTCTAGAGCCTTTGCATTGAGGGCTATCTGAAAATGGCTGTGGCGCTGAATTTGCCTGTGAATGTGGAGTTGGTGGCATGTGAAACCCGCATGTGGAGCATTCGTTTGTGTGGGATGCTCACCAAGGATCATTTCAGTCCTAGTCCCTTAAAGGGCACTAAGCATAGAGTGTGAAAACTGAGTTTCCTTGAGAGCTGCTTGGAAGCCTGATGGTGTGTGAAGTTAGTGAGCCAAATGGAGTTGTTCTCCCACAAGAACCACTCGGCTGTTCCTTCTTCAATATGCCCTTCACCAACATGCAGTGTTTCCTTGATTGAATTAGCTCTCACACCAATATTTGCGTCTAGAGCCTTTGCATTGAGGGCTATCTGAAAACGGCTGTGGCGCTGAAGTTGCCTGAGAATGTGGAGTTGGTGGCATGTGAAACCCGCATGTGGAGCATTCGTTTGTGTGGGATGCTCTACCAGGTTCATTCCTAGATAATGCACTCAAAGGGCACTAAGCATAGAGTGTGAAAACTGAGTTTCCTTGAGAGCTGCTTGGAAGCCTGATGGTGTGTGAAGTTAGTGAGCCAAATGGAGTTGTTCTCCCACAAGAACCACTCGGCTGATCCTTCTTCAATATGCCCTTCACCAACATGCAGTGTTTCCTTGATTGAATTAGCTCTCACACCAATATTTGCGTCTAGAACCTTTGCATTGAGGGCTATCTGAAAATGGCTGTGGTGCTGAAGTTGCCTGAGAATGTGGAGTTGGTGGCATGTGAAACCCGCATGTGTAACATTCTTTTGTGTGGGATGCTCTACCAGGTTCATTCCTAGATAATGCACTCAAAGAGCACTAAGCATAGAGTGTGAAAACTGAGTTTCCTTGAGAGCTGCTTGGAAGCCTGATGGTGTGTGAAGTTAGTGAGCCAAATGGAGTTGTTCTCCCACAAGAACCACTCGGTTGATCCTTCTTCAATATGCCCTTCACCAACATGCAGTGTTTCCTTGATTGAATTAGCTCTCACACCAATATTTGCGTCTAGAGCCTTTGCATTGAGGGCTATCTGAAAACGGCTGTGGCGCTGATGTTGCCTGTGAATGTGGAGTTGGTGGCATGTGAAACCAGCATGTGGAGCATTCGTTTGTGTGGGATGCTCTACCAGGTTCATTCCTAGATAATGCACTCAAAGGGCACTAAGCATAGAGTGTGAAAACTGAGTTTCCTTGAGAGCTGCTTGGAAGCCTGATGGTGTGTGAAGTTAGTGAGCCAAATGGAGTTGTTCTCCCACAAGAACCACTCGGCTGATCCTTCTTCAATATGCCCTTCAGCAACATGCAGTGTTTCCTTGATTGAATTAGCTCTCACACAAATATTTGCGTCTAGAGCCTTTGCATTGAGGGCTATCTGAAAATGGCTGTGGCGCTGATGTTGCCTGTGAATGTGGAGTTGGTGGCATGTGAAACCCGCATGTGGAGCATTCTTTTGTGTGGGATGCTCTACCAGGTTCATTCCTAGATAATGCACTCAAAGGGCACTAAGCATAGAGTGTGAAAACTGAGTTTCCTTGAGAGCTGCTTGGAAGCCTGATGGTGTGTGAAGTTAGTGAGCCAAATGGAGTTGTTCTCCCACAAGAACCACTCGGCTGATCCTTCTTCAATATGCCCTTCAGCAACATGCAGTGTTTCCTTGATTGAATTAGCTCTCACACCAATATTTGCGTCTAGAGCCTTTGCATTGTGGGCTATCTGAAAACGGCTGTGGCGCTGAAGTTGCCTGAGAATGTGGAGTTGGTGGTATGTGAAACCTGCATGTGGAGCATTCGTTTGTGTGGGATGCTCTACCAGGTTCATTCCTAGATAATGCACTCAAAGGGCACTAAGCATAGAGTGTGAAAACTGAGTTTCCTTGAGAGCTGCTTGGAAGCCTGATGGTGTGTGAAGTTAGTGAGCCAAATGGAGTTGTTCTCCCACAAGAACCACTCGGCTGATCCTTCTTCAATATGCCCTTCAGCAACATGCAGTGTTTCCTTGATTGAATTAGCTCTCACACCAATATTTGCGTCTAGAGCCTTTGCATTGAGGGCTATCTGAAAATGGCTGTGGCGCTGAATTTGCCTGTGAATGTGGAGTTGGTGGCATGTGAAACCAGCATGTGGAGCATTCGTTTGTGTGGGATGCTCACCAAGGATCATTTCAGTCCTAGTCCCTTAAAGGGCACTAAGCATAGAGTGTGAAAACTGAGTTTCCTTGAGAGCTGCTTGGAAGCCTGATGGTGTGTGAAGTTAGTGAGCCAAATGGAGTTGTTCTCCCACAAGAACCACTCGGCTGATCCTTCTTCAATATGCGCTTCAACAACATGCAGTGTTTCCTTGATTGAATTAGCTCTCACACCATTATTTGCGTCTAGAGCCTTTGCATTGAGGGCTATCTGAAAACGGCTGTGGCGCTGAAGTTGCCTGTCAATGTGGAGTTGGTGGCATGTGAAACTCGCATGTGGAGCATTCGTTTGTGTGGGATGCTCTACCAGGTTCATTCCTAGATAATGCACTCAAAGGGCACTAAGCATAGAGTGTGAAAACTGAGTTTCCTTGAGAGCTGCTTGGAAGCCTGATGGTGTGTGAAGTTAGTGAGCCAAATGGAGTTGTTCTCCCACAAGAACCACTCGGCTGATCCTTCTTCAATATGCCCTTCAGCAACATGCAGTGTTTCCTTGATTGAATTAGCTCTCACACCAATATTTGCGTCTAGAGCCTTTGCATTGAGGGCTATCTGAAAATGGCTGTGGCGCTGAAGTTGCCTGTGAATGTGGAGTTGGTGGCATGTGAAACCCGCATGTGGAGCATTCGTTTGTGTGGGATGCTCTACCAGGTTCATTCCTAGATAATGCACTCAAAGGGCACGAAGCATAGAGTGTGAAAACTGAGTTTCCTTGAGAGCTGCTTGGAAGCCTGATGGTGTGTGAAGTTAGTGAGCCAAATGGAGTTGTTCTCCCACAAGAACCACTCGGCTGATCCTTCTTCAATATGCCCTTCACCAACATGCAGTGTTTCCTTGATTGAATTAGCTCTCACACCAATATTTGCGTCTAGAACCTTTGCATTGAGGGCTATCTGAAAACGGCTGTGGCGCTGAAGTTGCCTGAGAATGTGGAGTTGGTGGCATGTGAAACCCGCATGTGGAGCATTCGTTTGTGTGGGATGCTCTACCAGGTTCATTCCTAGATAATGCACTCAAAGGGCATTAAGCATAGAGTGTGAAAACTGAGTTTCCTTGAGAGCTGCTTGGAAGCCTGATGGTGTGTGAAGTTAGTGAGCCAAATGGAGTTGTTCTCCCACAAGAACCACTCGGCTGATCCTTCTTCAATATGCCCTTCACCAACATGCAGTGTTTCCTTGATTGAATTAGCTCTCACACCAATATTTGCGTCTAGAGCCTTTGCATTGAGGGCTATCTGAAAACGGCTGTGGCGCTGAAGTTGCCTGTGAATGTGGAGTTGGTGGCATGTGAAACCCGCATGTGGAGCATTCGTTTGTGTGGGATGCTCTACCAGGTTCATTCCTAGATAATGCACTCAAAGGGCATTAAGCATAGAGTGTGAAAACTGAGTTTCCTTGAGAGCTGCTTGGAAGCCTGATGGTGTGTGAAGTTAGTGAGCCAAATGGAGTTGTTCTCCCACAAGAACCACTCGGCTGATCCTTCTTCAATATGCCCTTCACCAACATGCAGTGTTTCCTTGATTGAATTAGCTCTCACACCAATATTTGCGTCTAGAGCCTTTGCATTGAGGGCTATCTGAAAACGGCTGTGGCGCTGAAGTTGCCTGTGAATGTGGAGTTGGTGGCATGTGAAACCCGCATGTGGAGCATTCGATTGTGTGGGATGCTCACCAAGCTTCATTTCAGTCCTAGGCACTCAAAGGGCACTAAGCATAGAGTGTGAAAACTGAGTTTCCTTGAGAGCTGCTTGGAAGCCTGATGGTGTGTGAAGTTAGTGAGCCAAATGGAGTTGTTCTCCCACAAGAACCACTCGGCTGATCCTTCTTCAATATGCCCTTCACCAACATGCAGTGTTTCCTTGATTGAATTAGCTCTCACACCAATATTTGCGTCTAGAACCTTTGCATTGAGGGCTATCTGAAAACGGCTGTGGCGCTGAAGTTGCCTGAGAATGTGGAGTTGGTGGCATGTGAAACCCGCATGTGTAACATTCTTTTGTGTGGGATGCTCTACCAGGTTCATTCCTAGATAATGCACTCAAAGAGCACTAAGCATAGAGTGTGAAAACTGAGTTTCCTTGAGAGCTGCTTGGAAGCCTGATGGTGTGTGAAGTTAGTGAGCCAAATGGAGTTGTTCTCCCACAAGATTCACTCGGTTGATCCTTCTTCAATATGCCCTTCACCAACATGCAGTGTTTCCTTGATTGAATTAGCTCTCACACCAATATTTGCGTCTAGAGCCTTTGCATTGAGGGCTATCTGAAAATGGCTGTGGCGCTGATGTTGCCTGTGAATGTGGAGTTGGTGGCATGTGAAACCCGCATGTGGAGCATTCGTTTGTGTGGGATGCTCTACCAGGTTCATTCCTAGATAATGCACTCAAAGGGCACTAAGCATAGAGTGTGAAAACTGAGTTTCCTTGAGAGCTGCTTGGAAGCCTGATGGTGTGTGAAGTTAGTGAGCCAAATGGAGTTGTTCTCCCACAAGAACCACTCGGCTGATCCTTCTTCAATATGCCCTTCACCAACATGCAGTGTTTCCTTGATTGAATTAGCTCTCACACCAATATTTGCGTCTAGAGCCTTTGCATTGAGGGCTATCTGAAAATGGCTGTGGCGCTGATGTTGCCTGTGAATGTGGAGTTGGTGGCATGTGAAACCCGCATGTGGAGCATTCTTTTGTGTGGGATGCTCTACCAGGTTCATTCCTAGATAATGCACTCAAAGGGCACTAAGCATAGAGTGTGAAAACTGAGTTTCCTTGAGAGCTGCTTGGAAGCCTGATGGTGTGTGAAGTTAGTGAGCCAAATGGAGTTGTTCTCCCACAAGAACCACTCGGCTGATCCTTCTTCAATATGCCCTTCAGCAACATGCAGTGTTTCCTTGATTGAATTAGCTCTCACACCAATATTTGCGTCTAGAGCCTTTGCATTGTGGGCTATCTGAAAACGGCTGTGGCGCTGAAGTTGCCTGAGAATGTGGAGTTGGTGGTATGTGAAACCTGCATGTGGAGCATTCGTTTGTGTGGGATGCTCTACCAGGTTCATTCCTAGATAATGCACTCAAAGGGCACTAAGCATAGAGTGTGAAAACTGAGTTTCCTTGAGAGCTGCTTGGAAGCCTGATGGTGTGTGAAGTTAGTGAGCCAAATGGAGTTGTTCTCCCACAAGAACCACTCGGCTGATCCTTCTTCAATATGCCCTTCAGCAACATGCAGTGTTTCCTTGATTGAATTAGCTCTCACACCAATATTTGCGTCTAGAGCCTTTGCATTGAGGGCTATCTGAAAATGGCTGTGGCGCTGAATTTGCCTGTGAATGTGGAGTTGGTGGCATGTGAAACCAGCATGTGGAGCATTCGTTTGTGTGGGATGCTCACCAAGGATCATTTCAGTCCTAGTCCCTTAAAGGGCACTAAGCATAGAGTGTGAAAACTGAGTTTCCTTGAGAGCTGCTTGGAAGCCTGATGGTGTGTGAAGTTAGTGAGCCAAATGGAGTTGTTCTCCCACAAGAACCACTCGGCTGATCCTTCTTCAATATGCCCTTAACCAACATGCAGTGTTTCCTTGATTGAATTAGCTCTCACACCAATATTTGCGTCTAGAGCCTTTGCATTGAGGGCTATCTGAAAACGGCTGTGGCGCTGAAGTTGCCTGTGAATGTGGAGTTGGTGGCATGTGAAACCCGCATGTGGAGCATTCGTTTGTGTGGGATGCTCTACCAGGTTCATTCCTAGATAATGCACTCAAAGGGCACTAAGCATAGAGTGTGAAAACTGAGTTTCCTTGAGAGCTGCTTGGAAGCCTGATGGTGTGTGAAGTTAGTGAGCCAAATGGAGTTGTTCTCCCACAAGAACCACTCGGCTGATCCTTCTTCAATATGCGCTTCAACAACATGCAGTGTTTCCTTGATTGAATTAGCTCTCACACCATTATTTGCGTCTAGAGCCTTTGCATTGAGGGCTATCTGAAAACGGCTGTGGCGCTGAAGTTGCCTGTGAATGTGGAGTTGGTGGCATGTGAAACCCGCATGTGGAGCATTCGTTTGTGTGGGATGCTCTACCAGGTTCATTCCTAGATAATGCACTCAAAGGGCACTAAGCATAGAGTGTGAAAACTGAGTTTCCTTGAGAGCTGCTTGGAAGCCTGATGGTGTGTGAAGTTAGTGAGCCAAATGGAGTTGTTCTCCCACAAGAACCACTCGGCTGATCCTTCTTCAATATGCCCTTCAGCAACATGCAGTGTTTCCTTGATTGAATTAGCTCTCACACCAATATTTGCGTCTAGAGCCTTTGCATTGAGGGCTATCTGAAAATGGCTGTGGCGCTGAAGTTGCCTGTGAATGTGGAGTTGGTGGCATGTGAAACCCGCATGTGGAGCATTCGTTTGTGTGGGATGCTCTACCAGGTTCATTCCTAGATAATGCACTCAAAGGGCACTAAGCATAGAGTGTGAAAACTGAGTTTCCTTGAGAGCTGCTTGGAAGCCTGATGGTGTGTGAAGTTAGTGAGCCAAATGGAGTTGTTCTCCCACAAGAACCACTCGGCTGATCCTTCTTCAATATGCCCTTAACCAACATGCAGTGTTTCCTTGATTGAATTAGCTCTCACACCAATATTTGCGTCTAGAGCCTTTGCATTGAGGGCTATCTGAAAACGGCTGTGGCGCTGAAGTTGCCTGTGAATGTGGAGTTGGTGGCATGTGAAACCCGCATGTGGAGCATTCGTTTGTGTGGGATGCTCTACCAGGTTCATTCCTAGATAATGCACTCAAAGGGCACTAAGCATAGAGTGTGAAAACTGAGTTTCCTTGAGAGCTGCTTGGAAGCCTGATGGTGTGTGAAGTTAGTGAGCCAAATGGAGTTGTTCTCCCACAAGAACCACTCGGCTGATCCTTCTTCAATATGCCCTTCACCAACATGCAGTGTTTCCTTGATTGAATTAGCTCTCACACCAATATTTGCGTCTAGAGCCTTTGCATTGAGGGCTATCTGAAAATGGCTGTGGCGCTGAAGTTGCCTGTGAATGTGGAGTTGGTGGCATGTGAAACCCGCATGTGGAGCATTCGTTTGTGTGGGATGCTCTACCAGGTTCATTCCTAGATAATGCACTCAAAGGGCACTAAGCATAGAGTGTGAAAACTGAGTTTCCTTGAGAGCTGCTTGGAAGCCTGATGGTGTGTGAAGTTAGTGAGCCAAATGGAGTTGTTCTCCCACAAGAACCACTCGGCTGATCCTTCTTCAATATGCCCTTCACCAACATGCAGTGTTTCCTTGTTTGAATTAGCTCTCACACCAATATTTGCGTCTAGAGCCTTTGCATTGAGGGCTATCTGAAAACGGCTGTGGCGCTGAAGTTGCCTGTGAATGTGGAGTTGGTGGCATGTGAAACCCGCATGTGGAGCATTCGTTTGTGTGGGATGCTCTACCATGTTCATTCCTAGATAATGCACTCAAAGGGCACTAAGCATAGAGTGTGAAAACTGAGTTTCCTTGAGAGCTGCTTGGAAGCCTGATGGTGTGTGAAGTTAGTGAGCCAAATGGAGTTGTTCTCCCACAAGAACCACTCGGCTGATCCTTCTTCAATATGCGCTTCAACAACATGCAGTGTTTCCTTGATTGAATTAGCTCTCACACCATTATTTGCGTCTAGAGCCTTTGCATTGAGGGCTATCTGAAAACGGCTGTGGCGCTGAAGTTGCCTGTGAATGTGGAGTTGGTGGCATGTGAAACCCGCATGTGGAGCATTCGTTTGTGTGGGATGCTCTACCAGGTTCATTCCTAGATAATGCACTCAAAGGGCACTAAGCATAGAGTGTGAAAACTGAGTTTCCTTGAGAGCTGCTTGGAAGCCTGATGGTGTGTGAAGTTAGTGAGCCAAATGGAGTTGTTCTCCCACAAGAACCACTCGGCTGATCCTTCTTCAATATGCCCTTCAGCAACATGCAGTGTTTCCTTGATTGAATTAGCTCTCACACCAATATTTGCGTCTAGAGCCTTTGCATTGAGGGCTATCTGAAAATGGCTGTGGCGCTGAAGTTGCCTGTGAATGTGGAGTTGGTGGCATGTGAAACCCGCATGTGGAGCATTCGTTTGTGTGGGATGCTCTACCAGGTTCATTCCTAGATAATGCACTCAAAGGGCACTAAGCATAGAGTGTGAAAACTGAGTTTCCTTGAGAGCTGCTTGGAAGCCTGATGGTGTGTGAAGTTAGTGAGCCAAATGGAGTTGTTCTTCCACAAGGACCACTCGGCTGATCCTTCTTCAATATGCCCTTAACCAACATGCAGTGTTTCCTTGATTGAATTAGCTCTCACACCAATATTTGCGTCTAGAGCCTTTGCATTGAGGGCTATCTGAAAACGGCTGTGGCGCTGAAGTTGCCTGTGAATGTGGAGTTGGTGGCATGTGAAACCCGCATGTGGAGCATTCGTTTGTGTGGGATGCTCTACCAGGTTCATTCCTAGATAATGCACTCAAAGGGCACTAAGCATAGAGTGTGAAAACTGAGTTTCCTTGAGAGCTGCTTGGAAGCCTGATGGTGTGTGAAGTTAGTGAGCCAAATGGAGTTGTTCTCCCACAAGAACCACTCGGCTGATCCTTCTTCAATATGCCCTTCACCAACATGCAGTGTTTCCTTGATTGAATTAGCTCTCACACCAATATTTGCGTCTAGAGCCTTTGCATTGAGGGCTATCTGAAAATGGCTGTGGCGCTGAAGTTGCCTGTGAATGTGGAGTTGGTGGCATGTGAAACCCGCATGTGGAGCATTCGTTTGTGTGGGATGCTCACCAAGCTTCATTTCAGTGCTAGGCACTCAAAGGGCACTAAGCATAGAGTGTGAAAACTGAGTTTCCTTGAGAGCTGCTTGGAAGCCTGATGGTGTGTGAAGTTAGTGAGCCAAATGGAGTTGTTCTCCCACAAGAACCACTCGGCTGATCCTTCTTCAATATGCCCTTCACCAACATGCAGTGTTTCCTTGATTGAATTAGCTCTCACACCAATATTTGCGTCTAGAACCTTTGCATTGAGGGCTATCTGAAAACGGCTGTGGTGCTGAAGTTGCCTGAGAATGTGGAGTTGGTGGCAGGTGAAACCCGCATGTGGAGCATTCGTTTGTGTGGGATGCTCTACCAGGTTCATTCCTAGATAATGCACTCAAAGGGCACTAAGCATAGAGTGTGAAAACTGAGTTTCCTTGAGAGCTGCTTGGAAGCCTGATGGTGTGTGAAGTTAGTGAGCCAAATGGAGTTGTTCTCCCACAAGAACCACTCGGTTGATCCTTCTTCAATATTCCCTTCACCAACATGCAGTGTTTCCTTGATTGAATTAGCTCTCACACCAATATTTGCGTCTAGAGCCTTTGCATTGAGGGCTATCTGAAAACGGCTGTGGCGCTGATGTTGCCTGTGAATGTGGAGTTGGTGGCATGTGAAACTCGCATGTGGAGCATTCGTTTGTGTGGGATGCTCTACCAGGTTCATTCCTAGATAATGCACTCAAAGGGCACTAAGCATAGAGTGTGAAAACTGAGTTTCCTTGAGAGCTGCTTGGAAGCCTGATGATGTGTGAAGTTAGTGAGCCAAATGGAGTTGTTCTCCCACAAGAACCACTCGGCTGATCCTTCTTCAATATGCCCTTCACCAACATGCAGTGTTTCCTTGATTGAATTAGCTCTCACACCAATATTTGCGTCTAGAGCCTTTGCATTGAGGGCTATCTGAAAATGGCTGTGGTGCTGATGTTGCCTGTGAATGTGGAGTTGGTGGCATGTGAAACCAGCATGTGGAGCATTCGTTTGTGTGGGATGCTCTACCAGGTTCATTCCTAGAGAATGCACTCAAAGGGCACTAAGCATAGAGTGTGAAAACTGAGTTTCCTTGAGAGATGCTTGGAAGCCTGATGGTGTGTGAAGTTAGAGAGCCAAATGGAGTTGTTCTCCCACAAGAACCACTCGGCTGATCCTTCTTCAATATGCCCTTCACCAACATGCAGTGTTTCCTTGATTGAATTAGCTCTCACACCAATATTTGCGTCTAGAACCTTTGCATTGAGGGCTATCTGAAAACGGCTGTGGCGCTGAAGTTGCCTGTGAATGTGGAGTTGGTGGCATGTGAAACCCGCATGTGGAACATTCTTTTGTGTGGGATGCTCTACCAGGTTCATTCCTAGATAATGCACTCAAAGGGCACTAAGCATAGAGTGTGAAAACTGAGTTTCCTTGAGAGCTGCTTGGAAGCCTGATGGTGTGTGAAGTTAGTGAGCCAAATGGAGTTGTTCTCCCACAAGAACCACTCGGCTGATCCTTCTTCAATATGCCCTTCAGCAACATGCAGTGTTTCCTTGATTGAATTAGCTCTCACACCAATATTTGCGTCTAGAGCCTTTGCATTGTGGGCTATCTGAAAACGGCTGTGGCGCTGAAGTTGCCTGAGAATGTGGAGTTGGTGGTATGTGAAACCTGCATGTGGAGCATTCGTTTGTGTGGGATGCTCTACCAGGTTCATTCCTAGATAATGCACTCAAAGGGCACTAAGCATAGAGTGTGAAAACTGAGTTTCCTTGAGAGCTGCTTGGAAGCCTGATGGTGTGTGAAGTTAGTGAGTCAAATGGAGTTGTTCTCCCACAAGAACCACTCGGCTGATCCTTCTTCAATATGCCCTTCACCAGCATGCAGTGTTTCCTTGATTGAATTAGCTCTCACACCAATATTTGCGTCTAGAGCCTTTGCATTGAGGGCTATCTGAAAATGGCTGTGGCGCTGAATTTGCCTGTGAATGTGGAGTTGGTGGCATGTGAAACCAGCATGTGGAGCATTCGTTTGTGTGGGATGCTCACCAAGGATCATTTCAGTCCTAGTCCCTTAAAGGGCACTAAGCATAGAGTGTGAAAACTGAGTTTCCTTGAGAGCTGCTTGGAAGCCTGATGGTGTGTGAAGTTAGTGAGCCAAATGGAGTTGTTCTCCCACAAGAACCACTCGGCTGATCCTTCTTCAATATGCCCTTCACCAACATGCAGTGTTTCCTTGATTGAATTAGCTCTCACACCAATATTTGCGTCTAGAGCCTTTGCATTGAGGGCTATCTGAAAACGGCTGTGGCGCTGAAGTTGCCTGTGAATGTGGAGTTGGTGGCATGTGAAACCCGCATGTGGAGCATTCGTTTGAGTGGGATGCTCTACCAGGTTCATTCCTAGAGAATGCACTCAAAGGGCACTAAGCATAGAGTGTGAAAACTGAGTTTCCTTGAGAGCTGCTTGGAAGCCTGATGGTGTGTGAAGTTAGTGAGCCAAATGGAGTTGTTCTCCCACAAGAACCACTCGGCTGATCCTTCTTCAATATGCCCTTCACCAACATGCAGTGTTTCCTTGATTGAATTAGCTCTCACACCAATATTTGCGTCTAGAACCTTTGCATTGAGGGCTATCTGAAAACGGCTGTGGTGCTGAAGTTGCCTGAGAATGTGGAGTTGGTGGCATGTGAAACCCGCATGTGGAGCATTCGTTTGTGTGGGATGCTCTACCAGGTTCATTCCTAGATAATGCACTCAAAGGGCACTAAGCATAGAGTGTGAAAACTGAGTTTCCTTGAGAGCTGCTTGGAAGCCTGATGGTGTGTGAAGTTAGTGAGCCAAATGGAGTTGTTCTCCCACAAGAACCACTCGGTTGATCCTTCTTCAATATTCCCTTCACCAACATGCAGTGTTTCCTTGATTGAATTAGCTCTCACACCAATATTTGCGTCTAGAGCCTTTGCATTGAGGGCTATCTGAAAACGGCTGTGGCGCTGATGTTGCCTGTGAATGTGGAGTTGGTGGCATGTGAAACTCGCATGTGGAGCATTCGTTTGTGTGGGATGCTCTACCAGGTTCATTCCTAGATAATGCACTCAAAGGGCACTAAGCATAGAGTGTGAAAACTGAGTTTCCTTGAGAGCTGCTTGGAAGCCTGATGATGTGTGAAGTTAGTGAGCCAAATGGAGTTGTTCTCCCACAAGAACCACTCGGCTGATCCTTCTTCAATATGCCCTTCACCAACATGCAGTGTTTCCTTGATTGAATTAGCTCTCACACCAATATTTGCGTCTAGAGCCTTTGCATTGAGGGCTATCTGAAAATGGCTGTGGTGCTGATGTTGCCTGTGAATGTGGAGTTGGTGGCATGTGAAACCAGCATGTGGAGCATTCGTTTGTGTGGGATGCTCTACCAGGTTCATTCCTAGAGAATGCACTCAAAGGGCACTAAGCATAGAGTGTGAAAACTGAGTTTCCTTGAGAGATGCTTGGAAGCCTGATGGTGTGTGAAGTTAGAGAGCCAAATGGAGTTGTTCTCCCACAAGAACCACTCGGCTGATCCTTCTTCAATATGCCCTTCACCAACATGCAGTGTTTCCTTGATTGAATTAGCTCTCACACCAATATTTGCGTCTAGAACCTTTGCATTGAGGGCTATCTGAAAACGGCTGTGGCGCTGAAGTTGCCTGTGAATGTGGAGTTGGTGGCATGTGAAACCCGCATGTGGAACATTCTTTTGTGTGGGATGCTCTACCAGGTTCATTCCTAGATAATGCACTCAAAGGGCACTAAGCATAGAGTGTGAAAACTGAGTTTCCTTGAGAGCTGCTTGGAAGCCTGATGGTGTGTGAAGTTAGTGAGCCAAATGGAGTTGTTCTCCCACAAGAACCACTCGGCTGATCCTTCTTCAATATGCCCTTCAGCAACATGCAGTGTTTCCTTGATTGAATTAGCTCTCACACCAATATTTGCGTCTAGAGCCTTTGCATTGTGGGCTATCTGAAAACGGCTGTGGCGCTGAAGTTGCCTGAGAATGTGGAGTTGGTGGTATGTGAAACCTGCATGTGGAGCATTCGTTTGTGTGGGATGCTCTACCAGGTTCATTCCTAGATAATGCACTCAAAGGGCACTAAGCATAGAGTGTGAAAACTGAGTTTCCTTGAGAGCTGCTTGGAAGCCTGATGGTGTGTGAAGTTAGTGAGTCAAATGGAGTTGTTCTCCCACAAGAACCACTCGGCTGATCCTTCTTCAATATGCCCTTCACCAGCATGCAGTGTTTCCTTGATTGAATTAGCTCTCACACCAATATTTGCGTCTAGAGCCTTTGCATTGAGGGCTATCTGAAAATGGCTGTGGCGCTGAATTTGCCTGTGAATGTGGAGTTGGTGGCATGTGAAACCAGCATGTGGAGCATTCGTTTGTGTGGGATGCTCACCAAGGATCATTTCAGTCCTAGTCCCTTAAAGGGCACTAAGCATAGAGTGTGAAAACTGAGTTTCCTTGAGAGCTGCTTGGAAGCCTGATGGTGTGTGAAGTTAGTGAGCCAAATGGAGTTGTTCTCCCACAAGAACCACTCGGCTGATCCTTCTTCAATATGCCCTTCACCAACATGCAGTGTTTCCTTGATTGAATTAGCTCTCACACCAATATTTGCGTCTAGAGCCTTTGCATTGAGGGCTATCTGAAAACGGCTGTGGCGCTGAAGTTGCCTGTGAATGTGGAGTTGGTGGCATGTGAAACCCGCATGTGGAGCATTCGTTTGAGTGGGATGCTCTACCAGGTTCATTCCTAGAGAATGCACTCAAAGGGCACTAAGCATAGAGTGTGAAAACTGAGTTTCCTTGAGAGCTGCTTGGAAGCCTGATGGTGTGTGAAGTTAGTGAGCCAAATGGAGTTGTTCTCCCACAAGAACCACTCGGCTGATCCTTCTTCAATATGCCCTTCACCAACATGCAGTGTTTCCTTGATTGAATTAGCTCTCACACCAATATTTGCGTCTAGAACCTTTGCATTGAGGGCTATCTGAAAACGGCTGTGGTGCTGAAGTTGCCTGAGAATGTGGAGTTGGTGGCATGTGAAACCCGCATGTGGAGCATTCGTTTGTGTGGGATGCTCTACCAGGTTCATTCCTAGATAATGCACTCAAAGGGCACTAAGCATAGAGTGTGAAAACTGAGTTTCCTTGAGAGCTGCTTGGAAGCCTGATGGTGTGTGAAGTTAGTGAGCCAAATGGAGTTGTTCTCCCACAAGAACCACTCGGTTGATCCTTCTTCAATATTCCCTTCACCAACATGCAGTGTTTCCTTGATTGAATTAGCTCTCACACCAATATTTGCGTCTAGAGCCTTTGCATTGAGGGCTATCTGAAAACGGCTGTGGCGCTGATGTTGCCTGTGAATGTGGAGTTGGTGGCATGTGAAACTCGCATGTGGAGCATTCGTTTGTGTGGGATGCTCTACCAGGTTCATTCCTAGATAATGCACTCAAAGGGCACTAAGCATAGAGTGTGAAAACTGAGTTTCCTTGAGAGCTGCTTGGAAGCCTGATGATGTGTGAAGTTAGTGAGCCAAATGGAGTTGTTCTCCCACAAGAACCACTCGGCTGATCCTTCTTCAATATGCCCTTCACCAACATGCAGTGTTTCCTTGATTGAATTAGCTCTCACACCAATATTTGCGTCTAGAGCCTTTGCATTGAGGGCTATCTGAAAATGGCTGTGGTGCTGATGTTGCCTGTGAATGTGGAGTTGGTGGCATGTGAAACCAGCATGTGGAGCATTCGTTTGTGTGGGATGCTCTACCAGGTTCATTCCTAGAGAATGCACTCAAAGGGCACTAAGCATAGAGTGTGAAAACTGAGTTTCCTTGAGAGCTGCTTGGAAGCCTGATGGTGTGTGAAGTTAGAGAGCCAAATGGAGTTGTTCTCCCACAAGAACCACTCGGCTGATCCTTCTTCAATATGCCCTTCACCAACATGCAGTGTTTCCTTGATTGAATTAGCTCTCACACCAATATTTGCGTCTAGAACCTTTGCATTGAGGGCTATCTGAAAACGGCTGTGGCGCTGAAGTTGCCTGTGAATGTGGAGTTGGTGGCATGTGAAACCCGCATGTGGAACATTCTTTTGTGTGGGATGCTCTACCAGGTTCATTCCTAGATAATGCACTCAAAGGGCACTAAGCATAGAGTGTGAAAACTGAGTTTCCTTGAGAGCTGCTTGGAAGCCTGATGGTGTGTGAAGTTAGTGAGCCAAATGGAGTTGTTCTCCCACAAGAACCACTCGGCTGATCCTTCTTCAATATGCCCTTCAGCAACATGCAGTGTTTCCTTGATTGAATTAGCTCTCACACCAATATTTGCGTCTAGAGCCTTTGCATTGTGGGCTATCTGAAAACGGCTGTGGCGCTGAAGTTGCCTGAGAATGTGGAGTTGGTGGTATGTGAAACCTGCATGTGGAGCATTCGTTTGTGTGGGATGCTCTACCAGGTTC
This sequence comes from Ochotona princeps, assembly GCF_030435755.1. Lineage (NCBI taxonomy): Eukaryota > Metazoa > Chordata > Mammalia > Lagomorpha > Ochotonidae > Ochotona > Ochotona princeps. The sequence goes on along the minus strand of NW_026697364.1, from coordinate 15,112 downwards.
ATTCCTAGATAATGCACTCAAAGGGCACTAAGCATAGAGTGTGAAAACTGAGTTTCCTTGAGAGCTGCTTGGAAGCCTGATGGTGTGTGAAGTTAGTGAGTCAAATGGAGTTGTTCTCCCACAAGAACCACTCGGCTGATCCTTCTTCAATATGCCCTTCACCAGCATGCAGTGTTTCCTTGATTGAATTAGCTCTCACACCAATATTTGCGTCTAGAGCCTTTGCATTGAGGGCTATCTGAAAATGGCTGTGGCGCTGAATTTGCCTGTGAATGTGGAGTTGGTGGCATGTGAAAACAGCATGTGGAGCATTCGTTTGTGTGGGATGCTCACCAAGGATCATTTCAGTCCTAGTCCCTTAAAGGGCACTAAGCATAGAGTGTGAAAACTGAGTTTCCTTGAGAGCTGCTTGGAAGCCTGATGGTGTGTGAAGTTAGTGAGCCAAATGGAGTTGTTCTCCCACAAGAACCACTCGGCTGATCCTTCTTCAATATGCCCTTCACCAACATGCAGTGTTTCCTTGATTGAATTAGCTCTCACACCAATATTTGCGTCTAGAGCCTTTGCATTGAGGGCTATCTGAAAACGGCTGTGGCGCTGAAGTTGCCTGTGAATGTGGAGTTGGTGGCATGTGAAACCCGCATGTGGAGCATTCGTTTGAGTGGGATGCTCTACCAGGTTCATTCCTAGAGAATGCACTCAAAGGGCACTAAGCATAGAGTGTGAAAACTGAGTTTCCTTGAGAGCTGCTTGGAAGCCTGATGGTGTGTGAAGTTAGTGAGCCAAATGGAGTTGTTCTCCCACAAGAACCACTCGGCTGATCCTTCTTCAATATGCGCTTCAACAACATGCAGTGTTTCCTTGATTGAATTAGCTCTCACACCAATATTTGCGTCTAGAGCCTTTGCATTGAGGGCTATCTGAAAACGGCTGTGGCGCTGAAGTTGCCTGTGAATGTGAAGTTGGTGGCATGTGAAACCCGCATGTGGAACATTCTTTTGTGTGGGATGCTCTACCAGGTTCATTGCTAGATAATGCACTCAAAGGGCACTAAGCATAGAGTGTGAAAACTGAGTTTCCTTGAGAGCTGCTTGGAAGCCTGATGGTGTGTGAAGTTAGTGAGCCAAATGGAGTTGTTCTCCCACAAGAACCACTCGGCTGATCCTTCTTCAATATGCCCTTCAGCAACATGCAGTGTTTCCTTGATTGAATTAGCTCTCACACCAATATTTGCGTCTAGAGCCTTTGCATTGTGGGCTATCTGAAAACGGCTGTGGCGCTGAAGTTGCCTGAGAATGTGGAGTTGGTGGTATGTGAAACCTGCATGTGGAGCATTCGTTTGTGTGGGATGCTCTACCAGGTTCATTCCTAGATAATGCACTCAAAGGGCACTAAGCATAGAGTGTGAAAACTGAGTTTCCTTGAGAGCTGCTTGGAAGCCTGATGGTGTGTGAAGTTAGTGAGCCAAATGGAGTTGTTCTCCCACAAGAACCACTCGGCTGATCCTTCTTCAATATGCCCTTCACCAACATGCAGTGTTTCCTTGATTGAATTAGCTCTCACACCAATATTTGCGTCTAGAGCCTTTGCATTGAGGGCTATCTGAAAATGGCTGTGGCGCTGAATTTGCCTGTGAATGTGGAGTTGGTGGCATGTGAAACCAGCATGTGGAGCATTCGTTTGTGTGGGATGCTCACCAAGGATCATTTCAGTCCTAGTCCCTTAAAGGGCACTAAGCATAGAGTGTGAAAACTGAGTTTCCTTGAGAGCTGCTTGGAAGCCTGATGGTGTGTGAAGTTAGTGAGCCAAATGGAGTTGTTCTCCCACAAGAACCACTCGGCTGATCCTTCTTCAATATGCCCTTAACCAACATGCAGTGTTTCCTTGATTGAATTAGCTCTCACACCAATATTTGCGTCTAGAGCCTTTGCATTGAGGGCTATCTGAAAACGGCTGTGGCGCTGAAGTTGCCTGTGAATGTGGAGTTGGTGGCATGTGAAACCCGCATGTGGAGCATTCGTTTGTGTGGGATGCTCTACCAGGTTCATTCCTAGATAATGCACTCAAAGGGCACTAAGCATAGAGTGTGAAAACTGAGTTTCCTTGAGAGCTGCTTGGAAGCCTGATGGTGTGTGAAGTTAGTGAGCCAAATGGAGTTGTTCTCCCACAAGAACCACTCGGCTGATCCTTCTTCAATATGCGCTTCAACAACATGCAGTGTTTCCTTGATTGAATTAGCTCTCACACCAATATTTGCGTCTAGAGCCTTTGCATTGAGGGCTATCTGAAAACGGCTGTGGCGCTGAAGTTGCCTGTGAATGTGGAGTTGGTGGCATGTGAAACCCGCATGTGGAACATTCTTTTGTGTGGGATGCTCTACCAGGTTCATTGCTAGATAATGCACTCAAAGGGCACTAAGCATAGAGTGTGAAAACTGAGTTTCCTTGAGAGCTGCTTGGAAGCCTGATGGTGTGTGAAGTTAGTGAGCCAAATGGAGTTGTTCTCCCACAAGAACCACTCGGCTGATCCTTCTTCAATATGCCCTTCAGCAACATGCAGTGTTTCCTTGATTGAATTAGCTCTCACACCAATATTTGCGTCTAGAGCCTTTGCATTGTGGGCTATCTGAAAACGGCTGTGGCGCTGAAGTTGCCTGAGAATGTGGAGTTGGTGGTATGTGAAACCTGCATGTGGAGCATTCGTTTGTGTGGGATGCTCTACCAGGTTCATTCCTAGATAATGCACTCAAAGGGCACTAAGCATAGAGTGTGAAAACTGAGTTTCCTTGAGAGCTGCTTGGAAGCCTGATGGTGTGTGAAGTTAGTGAGCCAAATGGAGTTGTTCTCCCACAAGAACCACTCGGCTGATCCTTCTTCAATATGCCCTTCAGCAACATGCAGTGTTTCCTTGATTGAATTAGCTCTCACACCAATATTTGCGTCTAGAGCCTTTGCATTGAGGGCTATCTGAAAATGGCTGTGGCGCTGAATTTGCCTGTGAATGTGGAGTTGGTGGCATGTGAAACCAGCATGTGGAGCATTCGTTTGTGTGGGATGCTCACCAAGGATCATTTCAGTCCTAGTCCCTTAAAGGGCACTAAGCATAGAGTGTGAAAACTGAGTTTCCTTGAGAGCTGCTTGGAAGCCTGATGGTGTGTGAAGTTAGTGAGCCAAATGGAGTTGTTCTCCCACAAGAACCACTCGGCTGATCCTTCTTCAATATGCCCTTAACCAACATGCAGTGTTTCCTTGATTGAATTAGCTCTCACACCAATATTTGCGTCTAGAGCCTTTGCATTGAGGGCTATCTGAAAACGGCTGTGGCGCTGAAGTTGCCTGTGAATGTGGAGTTGGTGGCATGTGAAACCCGCATGTGGAGCATTCGTTTGTGTGGGATGCTCTACCAGGTTCATTCCTAGATAATGCACTCAAAGGGCACTAAGCATAGAGTGTGAAAACTGAGTTTCCTTGAGAGCTGCTTGGAAGCCTGATGGTGTGTGAAGTTAGTGAGCCAAATGGAGTTGTTCTCCCACAAGAACCACTCGGCTGATCCTTCTTCAATATGCGCTTCAACAACATGCAGTGTTTCCTTGATTGAATTAGCTCTCACACCAATATTTGCGTCTAGAGCCTTTGCATTGAGGGCTATCTGAAAACGGCTGTGGCGCTGAAGTTGCCTGTGAATGTGGAGTTGGTGGCATGTGAAACCCGCATGTGGAACATTCTTTTGTGTGGGATGCTCTACCAGGTTCATTGCTAGATAATGCACTCAAAGGGCACTAAGCATAGAGTGTGAAAACTGAGTTTCCTTGAGAGCTGCTTGGAAGCCTGATGGTGTGTGAAGTTAGTGAGCCAAATGGAGTTGTTCTCCCACAAGAACCACTCGGCTGATCCTTCTTCAATATGCCCTTCAGCAACATGCAGTGTTTCCTTGATTGAATTAGCTCTCACACCAATATTTGCGTCTAGAGCCTTTGCATTGTGGGCTATCTGAAAACGGCTGTGGCGCTGAAGTTGCCTGAGAATGTGGAGTTGGTGGCATGTGAAACCAGCATGTGGAGCATTCGTTTGTGTGGGATGCTCACCAAGGATCATTTCAGTCCTAGTCCCTTAAAGGGCACTAAGCATAGAGTGTGAAAACTGAGTTTCCTTGAGAGCTGCTTGGAAGCCTGATGGTGTGTGAAGTTAGTGAGCCAAATGGAGTTGTTCTCCCACAAGAACCACTCGGCTGATCCTTCTTCAATATGCCCTTAACCAACATGCAGTGTTTCCTTGATTGAATTAGCTCTCACACCAATATTTGCGTCTAGAGCCTTTGCATTGAGGGCTATCTGAAAACGGCTGTGGCGCTGAAGTTGCCTGTGAATGTGGAGTTGGTGGCATGTGAAACCCGCATGTGGAGCATTCGTTTGTGTGGGATGCTCTACCAGGTTCATTCCTAGATAATGCACTCAAAGGGCACTAAGCATAGAGTGTGAAAACTGAGTTTCCTTGAGAGCTGCTTGGAAGCCTGATGGTGTGTGAAGTTAGTGAGCCAAATGGAGTTGTTCTCCCACAAGAACCACTCGGCTGATCCTTCTTCAATATGCGCTTCAACAACATGCAGTGTTTCCTTGATTGAATTAGCTCTCACACCAAAATTTGCGTCTAGAACCTTTGCATTGAGGGCTATCTGAAAACGGCTGTGGCGCTGAAGTTGCCTGTGAATGTGGAGTTGGTGGCATGTGAAACCCGCATGTGGAGCATTCGTTTGTGTGGGATGCTCTACCAGGTTCATTCCTAGATAATGCACTCAAAGTGCACTAAGCATAGAGTGTGAAAACTGAGTTTCCTTGAGAGCTGCTTGGAAGCCTGATGGTGTGTGAAGTTAGTGAGCCAAATGGAGTTGTTCTCCCACAAGAACCACTCGGCTGATCCTTCTTCAATATGCGCTTCAACAACATGCAGTGTTTCCTTGATTGAATTAGCTCTCACACCAATATTTGCGTCTAGAGCCTTTGCATTGAGGGCTATCTGAAAACGGCTGTGGCGCTGAAGTTGCCTGTGAATGTGGAGTTGGTGGCATGTGAAACCCGCATGTGGAGCATTCGTTTGTGTGGGATGCTCTACCAGGTTCATTCCTAGATAATGCACTCAAAGGGCACTAAGCATAGAGTGTGAAAACTGAGTTTCCTTGAGAGCTGCTTGGAAGCCTGATGGTGTGTGAAGTTAGTGAGCCAAATGGAGTTGTTCTCCCACAAGAACCACTCGGCTGATCCTTCTTCAATATGCCCTTCAGCAACATGCAGTGTTTCCTTGATTGAATTAGCTCTCACACCAATATTTGCGTCTAGAGCCTTTGCATTGAGGGCTATCTGAAAATGGCTGTGGCGCTGAAGTTGCCTGTGAATGTGGAGTTGGTGGCATGTGAAACCCGCATGTGGAGCATTCGTTTGTGTGGGATGCTCTACCAGGTTCATTCCTAGAGAATGCACTCAAAGGGCACTAAGCATAGAGTGTGAAAACTGAGTTTCCTTGAGAGCTGCTTGGAAGCCTGATGGTGTGTGAAGTTAGTGAGCCAAATGGAGTTGTTCTCCCACAAGAACCACTCGGCTGATCCTTCTTCAATATGCCCTTCAGCAACATGCAGTGTTTCCTTGATTGAATTAGCTCTCACACCAATATTTGCGTCTAGAGCCTTTGCATTGAGGGCTATCTGAAAATGGCTGTGGCGCTGATGTTGCCTGTGAATGTGGAGTTGGTGGCATGTGAAACCCGCATGTGGAGCATTCGTTTGTGTGGGATGCTCTACCAGGTTCATTCCTAGATAATGCACTCAAAGGGCACTAAGCATAGAGTGTGAAAACTGAGTTTCCTTGAGAGCTGCTTGGAAGCCTGATGGTGTGTGAAGTTAGTGAGCCAAATGGAGTTGTTCTCCCACAAGAACCACTTGGCTGATCCTTCTTCAATATGCCCTTCACCAACATGCAGTGTTTCCTTGATTGAATTAGCTCTCACACCAATATTTGCGTCTAGAGCCTTTGCATTGAGGGCTATCTGAAAACGGCTGTGGCGCTGAATTTGCCTGTGAATGTGGAGTTGGTGGCATGTGAAACCAGCATGTGGAGCATTCGTTTGTGTGGGATGCTCACCAAGGTTCATTTCAGTCCTAGTCCCTTAAAGGGCACTAAGCATAGAGTGTGAAAACTGAGTTTCCTTGAGAGCTGCTTGGAAGCCTGATGGTGTGTGAAGTTAGTGAGCCAAATGGAGTTGTTCTCCCACAAGAACCACTCGGCAGATCCTTCTTCAATATGCCCTTCACCAACATGCAGTGTTTGCTTGATTGAATTAGCTCTCACACCAATATTTGCGTCTAGAGCCTTTGCATTGAGGGCTATCTGAAAATGGCTGTGGCGCTGAAGTTGCCTGTAAATGTGGAGTTGGTGGCATGTGAAACCCGCATGTGGAGCATTCGTTTGTGTGGGATGCTCTACCAGGTTCATTCCTAGATAATGCACTCAAAGGGCACTAAGCATAGAGTGTGAAAATTGAGTTTCCTTGAGAGCTGCTTGGAAGCCTGATGGTGTGTGAAGTTAGTGAGCCAAATGGAGTTGTTCTCCCACAAGAACCACTCGGCTCATCCTTCTTCAATATGCGCTTCAACAACATGCAGTGTTTCCTTGATTGAATTAGCTCTCACACCAATATTTGCGTCTAGAACCTTTGCATTGAGGGCTATCTGAAAACGGCTGTGGCGCTGAAGTTGCCTGTGAATGTGGAGTTGGTGGCATGTGAAACCCGCATGTGGAGCATTCGTTTGTGTGGGATGCTCTACCAGGTTCATTCCTAGATAATGCACTCAAAGGGCACTAAGCATAGAGTGTGAAAACTGAGTTTCCTTGAGAGCTGCTTGGAAGCCTGATGGTGTGTGAAGTTAGTGAGCCAAATGGAGTTGTTCTCCCACAAGAACCACTAGGCTGATCCTTCTTCAATATGCGCTTCAACAACATGCAGTGTTTCCTTGATTGAATTAGCTCTCACACCAATATTTGCGTCTAGAGCCTTTGCATTGAGGGCTATCTGAAAACGGCTGTGGCGCTGAAGTTGCCTGTGAATGTGGAGTTGGTGGCATGTGAAACCCGCATGTGGAGCATTCGTTTGTGTGGGATGCTCTACCAGGTTCATTCCTAGATAATGCACTCAAAGGGCACTAAGCATAGAGTGTGAAAACTGAGTTTCCTTGAGAGCTGCTTGGAAGTATGATGGTGTGTGAAGTTAGTGAGCCAAATGGAGTTGTTCTCCCACAAGAACCACTCGGCTGATCCTTCTTCAATATGCCCTTCACCAACATGCAGTGTTTCCTTGATTGAATTAGCTCTCACACCAATATTTGCGTCTAGAGCCTTTGCATTGAGGGCTATCTGAAAATGGCTGTGGCGCTGATGTTGCCTGTGAATGTGGAGTTGGTGGCATGTGAAACCCGCATGTGGAGCATTCGTTTGTGTGGGATGCTCTACCAGGTTCATTCCTAGATAATGCACTCAAAGGGCACTAAGCATAGAGTGTGAAAACTGAGTTTCCTTGAGAGCTGCTTGGAAGCCTGATGGTGTGTGAAGTTAGTGAGCCAAATGGAGTTGTTCTCCCACAAGAACCACTTGGCTGATCCTTCTTCAATATGCCCTTCACCAACATGCAGTGTTTCCTTGATTGAATTAGCTCTCACACCAATATTTGCGTCTAGAGCCTTTGCATTGAGGGCTATCTGAAAACGGCTGTGGCGCTGAATTTGCCTGTGAATGTGGAGTTGGTGGCATGTGAAACCAGCATGTGGAGCTTTCGTTTGTGTGGGATGCTCACCAAGGTTCATTTCAGTCCTAGTCCCTTAAAGGGCACTAAGCATAGAGTGTGAAAACTGAGTTTCCTTGAGAGCTGCTTGGAAGCCTGATGGTGTGTGAAGTTAGTTAGCCAAATGGAGTTGTTCTCCCACAAGAACCACTCGGCAGATCCTTCTTCAATATGCCCTTCACCAACATGCAGTGTTTCCTTGATTGAATTAGCTCTCACACCAATATTTGCGTCTAGAACCTTTGCATTGAGGGCTATCTGAAAACGGCTGTGGCGCTGAAGTTGCCTGTGAATGTGGAGTTGGTGGCATGTGAAACCCGCATGTGGAGCATTCGTTTGTGTGGGATGCTCTACCAGGTTCATTCCTAGATAATGCACTCAAAGGGCACTAAGCATAGAGTGTGAAAACTGAGTTTCCTTGAGAGCTGCTTGGAAGCCTGATGGTGTGTGAAGTTAGTGAGCCAAATGGAGTTGTTCTCCCACAAGAACCACTCGGCAGATCCTTCTTCAATATGCCCTTCACCAACATGCAGTGTTTCCTTGATTGAATTAGCTCTCACACCAATATTTGCGTCTAGAACCTTTGCATTGAGGGCTATCTGAAAATGGCTGTGGCGCTGAAGTTGCCTGTAAATGTGGAGTTGGTGGCATGTGAAACCCGCATGTGGAGCATTCGTTTGTGTGGGATGCTCTACCAGGTTCATTCCTAGATAATGCACTCAAAGGGCACTAAGCATAGAGTGTGAAAATTGAGTTTCCTTGAGAGCTGCTTGGAAGCCTGATGGTGTGTGAAGTTAGTGAGCCAAATGGAGTTGTTCTCCCACAAGAAACACTCGGCTGATCCTTCTTCAATATGCGCTTCAACAACATGCAGTGTTTCCTTGATTGAATTAGCTCTCACACCAATATTTGCGTCTAGAGCCTTTGCATTGAGGGCTATCTGAAAACGGCTGTGGCGCTGAAGTTGCCTGTGAATGTGGAGTTGGTGGCATGTGAAACCCGCATGTGGAGCATTCGTTTGTGTGGGATGCTCTACCAGGTTCATTCCTAGATAATGCACTCAAAGGGCACTAAGCATAGAGTGTGAAAACTGAGTTTCCTTGAGAGCTGCTTGGAAGCCTGATGGTGTGTGAAGTTAGTGAGCCAAATGGAGTTGTTCTCCCACAAGAACCACTCGGCTGATCCTTCTTCAATATGCCCTTCAACAACATGCAGTGTTTCCTTGATTGAATTAGCTCTCACACCAATATTTGCGTCTAGAGCCTTTGCATTGAGGGCTATCTGAAAACGGCTGTGGCGCTGAAGTTGCCTGTGAATGTGGAGTTGGTGGCATGTGAAACCCGCATGTGGAGCATTCGTTTGTGTGGGATGCTCTACCAGGTTCATTCCTAGATAATGCACTCAAAGGGCACTAAGCATAGAGTGTGAAAACTGAGTTTCCTTGAGAGCTGCTTGGAAGCCTGATGGTGTGTGAAGTGAGTGAGCCAAATGGAGTTGTTCTCCCACAAGAACCACTCGGCTGATCCTTCTTCAATATGCCCTTCACCAACATGCAGTGTTTCCTTGATTGAATTAGCTCTCACACCAATATTTGCGTCTAGAACCTTTGCATTGAGGGCTATCTGAAAATGGCTGTGGCGCTGAAGTTGCCTGAGAATGTGGAGTTGGTGGCATGTGAAACCCGCATGTGGAACATTCTTTTGTGTGGGATGCTCTACCAGGTTCATTCCTAGATAATGCACTCAAAGTGCACTAAGCATAGAGTGTGAAAACTGAGTTTCCTTGAGAGCTGCTTGGAAGCCTGATGGTGTGTGAAGTTAGTGAGCCAAATGGAGTTGTTCTCCCACAAGAACCACTCGGCTGATCCTTCTTCAATATGCCCTTCACCAACATGCAGTGTTTCCTTGATTGAATTAGCTCTCACACCAATATTTGCGTCTAGAGCCTTTGCATTGAGGGCTATCTGAAAACGGCTGTGGCGCTGAAGTTGCCTGTGAATGTGGAGTTGGTGGCATGTGAAACCCGCATGTGGAGCATTCGTTTGTGTGGGATGCTCTACCAGGTTCATTCCTAGATAATGCACTCAAAGGGCACTAAGCATAGAGTGTGAAAACTGAGTTTCCTTGAGAGCTGCTTGGAAGCCTGATGGTGTGTGAAGTTAGTGAGCCAAATGGAGTTGTTCTCCCACAAGAACCACTCGGTTGATCCTTCTTCAATATGCCCTTCACCAACATGCAGTGTTTCCTTGATTGAATTAGCTCTCACACCAATATTTGCGTCTAGAGCCTTTGCATTGAGGGCTATCTGAAAATGGCTGTGGCGCTGAAGTTGCCTGTGAATGTGGAGTTGGTGGCATGTGAAACCCGCATGTGGAGCATTCGTTTGTGTGGGATGCTCTACCAGGTTCATTCCTAGATAATGCACTCAAAGGGCACTAAGCATAGAGTGTGAAAACTGAGTTTCCTTGAGAGCTGCTTGGAAGCCTGATGGTGTGTGAAGTTAGTGAGCCAAATGGAGTTGTTCTCCCACAAGAACCACTTGGCTGATCCTTCTTCAATATGCCCTTCACCAACATGCAGTGTTTCCTTGATTGAATTAGCTCTCACACCAATATTTGCGTCTAGAGCCTTTGCATTGAGGGCTATCTGAAAACGGCTGTGGCGCTGAATTTGCCTGTGAATGTGGAGTTGGTGGCATGTGAAACCAGCATGTGGAGCATTCGTTTGTGTGGGATGCTCACCAAGGTTCATTTCAGTCCTAGTCCCTTAAAGGGCACTAAGCATAGAGTGTGAAAACTGAGTTTCCTTGAGAGCTGCTTGGAAGCCTGATGGTGTGTGAAGTTAGTGAGCCAAATGGAGTTGTTCTCCCACAAGAACCACTCGGCTGATCCTTCTTCAATATGCCCTTCAACAACATGCAGTGTTTCCTTGATTGAATTAGCTCTCACACCAATATTTGCGTCTAGAGCCTTTGCATTGAGGGCTATCTGAAAACGGCTGTGGCGCTGAAGTTGCCTGTGAATGTGGAGTTGGTGGCATGTGAAACCCGCATGTGGAGCATTCGTTTGTGTGGGATGCTCTACCAGGTTCATTCCTAGATAATGCACTCAAAGGGCACTAAGCATAGAGTGTGAAAACTGAGTTTCCTTGAGAGCTGCTTGGAAGCCTGATGGTGTGTGAAGTTAGTGAGCCAAATGGAGTTGTTCTCCCACAAGAACCACTCGGCTGATCCTTCTTCAATATGCCCTTCAGCAACATGCAGTGTTTCCTTGATTGAATTAGCTCTCACACCAATATTTGCGTCTAGAGCCTTTGCATTGAGGGCTATCTGAAAATGGCTGTGGCGCTGAAGTTGCCTGTGAATGTGGAGTTGGTGGCATGTGAAACCAGCATGTGGAGCATTCGTTTGTGTGGGATGCTCTACCAGGTTCATTCCTAGATAATGCACTCAAAGGGCACTAAGCATAGAGTGTGAAAACTGAGTTTCCTTGAGAGCTGCTTGGAAGCCTGATGGTGTGTGAAGTTAGTGAGCCAAATGGAGTTGTTCTCCCACAAGAACCACTCGGCTGATCCTTCTTCAATATGCCCTTCACCAACATGCAGTGTTTCCTTGATTGAATTAGCTCTCACACCAATATTTGCGTCTAGAACCTTTGCATTGAGGGCTATCTGAAAACGGCTGTGGCGCTGAAGTTGCCTGAGAATGTGGAGTTGGTGGCATGTGAAACCCGCATGTGGAACATTCTTTTGTGTGGGATGCTCTACCAGGTTCATTCCTAGATAATGCACTCAAAGGGCACTAAGCATAGAGTGTGAAAACTGAGTTTCCTTGAGAGCTGCTTGGAAGCCTGATGGTGTGTGAAGTTAGTGAGCCAAATGGAGTTGTTCTCCCACAAGAACCACTCGGCTGATCCTTCTTCAATATGCCCTTCACCAACATGCAGTGTTTCCTTGATTGAATTAGCTCTCACACCAATATTTGCGTCTAGAGCCTTTGCATTGAGGGCTATCTGAAAACGGCTGTGGCGCTGAAGTTGCCTGAGAATGTGGAGTTGGTGGCATGTGAAACCCGCATGTGGAGCATTCGTTTGTGTGGGATGCTCTACCAGGTTCATTTCAGTCCTAGTCCCTTAAAGGGCACTAAGCATAGAGTGTGAAAACTGAGTTTCCTTGAGAGCTGCTTGGAAGCCTGATGGTGTGTGAAGTTAGTGAGCCAAATGGAGTTGTTCTCCCACAAGAACCACTCGGCAGATCCTTCTTCAATATGCCCTTCACCAACATGCAGTGTTTCCTTGATTGAATTAGCTCTCACACCAATATTTGCGTCTAGAGCCTTTGCATTGAGGGCTATCTGAAAATGGCTGTGGCGCTGAAGTTGCCTGTAAATGTGGAGTTGGTGGCATGTGAAACCCGCATGTGGAGCATTCGTTTGTGTGGGATGCTCTACCAGGTTCATTCCTAGATAATGCACTCAAAGGGCACTAAGCATAGAGTGTGAAAATTGAGTTTCCTTGAGAGCTGCTTGGAAGCCTGATGGTGTGTGAAGTTAGTGAGCCAAATGGAGTTGTTCTCCCACAAGAACCACTCGGTTGATCCTTCTTCAATATGCCCTTCACCAACATGCAGTGTTTCCTTGATTGAATTAGCTCTCACACCAATATTTGCGTCTAGAGCCTTTGCATTGAGGGCTATCTGAAAATGGCTGTGGCGCTGATGTTGCCTGTGAATGTGGAGTTGGTGGCATGTGAAACCCGCATGTGGAGCATTCGTTTGTGTGGGATGCTCTACCAGGTTCATTCCTAGATAATGCACTCAAAGGGCACTAAGCATAGAGTGTGAAAACTGAGTTTCCTTGAGAGCTGCTTGGAAGCCTGATGGTGTGTGAAGTTAGTGAGCCAAATGTAGTTGTTCTCCCACAAGAACCACTCGGCTGATCCTTCTTCAATATGCCCTTCACCAACATGCAGTGTTTCCTTGATTGAATTAGCTCTCACACCAATATTTGCGTCTAGAGCCTTTGCATTGAGGGCTATCTGAAAACGGCTGTGGCGCTGAATTTGCCTGTGAATGTGGAGTTGGTGGCATGTGAAACCAGCATGTGGAGCATTCGTTTGTGTGGGATGCTCACCAAGGTTCATTTCAGTCCTAGTCCCTTAAAGGGCACTAAGCATAGAGTGTGAAAACTGAGTTTCCTTGAGAGCTGCTTGGAAGCCTGATGGTGTGTGAAGTTAGTGAGCCAAATGGAGTTGTTCTCCCACAAGAACCACTCGGCAGATCCTTCTTCAATATGCCCTTCACCAACATGCAGTGTTTCCTTGATTGAATTAGCTCTCACACCAATATTTGCGTCTAGAGCCTTTGCATTGAGGGCTATCTGAAAATGGCTGTGGCGCTGAAGTTGCCTGTAAATGTGGAGTTGGTGGCATGTGAAACCCGCATGTGGAGCATTCGTTTGTGTGGGATGCTCTACCAGGTTCATTCCTAGATAATGCACTCAAAGGGCACTAAGCATAGAGTGTGAAAATTGAGTTTCCTTGAGAGCTGCTTGGAAGCCTGATGGTGTGTGAAGTTAGTGAGCCAAATGGAGTTGTTCTCCCACAAGAACCACTCGGCTCATCCTTCTTCAATATGCGCTTCAACAACATGCAGTGTTTCCTTGATTGAATTAGCTCTCACACCAATATTTGCGTCTAGAACCTTTGCATTGAGGGCTATCTGAAAACGCTGTGGCGCTGAAGTTGCCTGAGAATGTGGAGTTGGTGGCATGTAAAACCCGCATGTGGAACATTCTTTTGTGTGGGATGCTCTACCAGGTTCATTCCTAGATAATGCACTCAAAGTGCACGAAGCATAGAGTGTGAAACTGAGTTTCCTTGAGAGCTGCTTGGAAGCCTGATGGTGTGTGAAGTTAGTGAGCCAAATGGAGTTGTTCTCCCACAAGAACCACTCGGCTGATCCTTCTTCAATATGCCCTTCACCAACATGCAGTGTTTCCTTGATTGAATTAGCTCTCACACCAATATTTGCGTCTAGAGCCTTTGCATTGAGGCTATCTGAAACGGCTGTGGCGCTGAAGTTGCCTGAGAATGTGGAGTTGGTGGCATGTGAAACCCGCATGTGGAGCATTCGTTTGTGTGGGATGCTCTACCAGGTTCATTCCTAGATAATGCACTCAAAGGGCACTAAGCATAGAGTGTGAAAACTGAGTTTCCTTGAGAGCTGCTTGGAAGCCTGATGGTGTGTGAAGTTAGTGAGCCAAATGGAGTTGTTCTCCCACAAGAACCACTTGGCTGATCTTCTTCAATATGCCCTTCACCAACATGCAGTGTTTCCTTGATTGAATTAGCTCTCACACCAATATTTGCGTCTAGAGCCTTTGCATTGAGGGCTATCTGAAAACGCTGTGGCGCTGAATTTGCCTGTGAATGTGGAGTTGGTGGCATGTGAAACCAGCATGTGGAGCATTCGTTTGTGTGGGATGCTCACCAAGGTTCATTTCAGTCCTAGTCCCTTAAAGGGCACTAAGCATAGAGTGTGAAAACTGAGTTTCCTTGAGAGCTGCTTGGAAGCCTGATGGTGTGTGAAGTTAGTGAGCCAAATGGAGTTGTTCTCCCACAAGAACCACTCGGCAGATCCTTCTTCAATATGCCCTTCACCAACATGCAGTGTTTCCTTGATTGAATTAGCTCTCACACCAATATTTGCGTCTAGAGCCTTTGCATTGAGGGCTATCTGAAAATGGCTGTGGCGCTGAAGTTGCCTGTAAATGTGGAGTTGGTGGCATGTGAAACCCGCATGTGGAGCATTCGTTTGTGTGGGATGCTCTACCAGGTTCATTCCTAGATAATGCACTCAAAGGGCACTAAGCATAGAGTGTGAAAATTGAGTTTCCTTGAGAGCTGCTTGGAAGCCTGATGGTGTGTGAAGTTAGTGAGCCAAATGGAGTTGTTCTCCCACAAGAACCACTCGGTTGATCCTCCTTCAATATGCCTTCACCAACATGCAGTGTTTCCTTGATTGAATTAGCTCTCACACCAATATTTGCGTCTAGAGCCTTTGCATTGAGGGCTATCTGAAAATGGCTGTGGCGCTGATGTTGCCTGTGAATGTGGAGTTGGTGGCATGTGAAACCCGCATGTGGAGCATTCGTTTGTGTGGATGCTCTACCAGGTTCATTCCTAGATAATGCACTCAAAGGGCACTAAGCATAGAGTGTGAAAACTGAGTTTCCTTGAGAGCTGCTTGGAAGCCTGATGGTGTGTGAAGTTAGTGAGCCAAATGTAGTTGTTA